>NC_058131.1:608341801-608463842 GCF_016433145.1 Gracilinanus agilis | reverse complement strand
GGTGGGAGGGTGGGGGAGATGGAGAGGTGGGGCAAACCTCGGCTCCAGCACCATTTAATATCTTGGCGGCTGCGAAGCCGCGGATTGGAGGCCGACGTGCTGTAAGGTCATGCTTCTCTAGGCTCCGAATGAGAAGGCAGCATCCCCAGTAGTGGTGACGGGAACGCAACTACTATCCTCTCAGCCTCGCGCGGAGTTGGAGCGGCCCTTGCGTGGAAGCTACAGAGTACAGGTCATCGGTGCAAGGTGGGTGCAGTAGAAGACCGGGAAAACGGAGGGGATAAGGGAACCTGCCTGGAAAGGGAGTGAAGTCTTCGGATTCTAATGGCACTTAGGTAGAGGCCAGAGCCAACTGAGCGGCGGGCTGGAGAGCCAGGCAGGCACAGAAAGTCTCATCAATTGACCGCACGTTAGGGGACCGAACTTGGCACTAAAGGAGGGGGACAGCATGCTCCATTTAAGACAAGTTGCGCAAGGATGGACTCACCGGAGGGTATATTGAACTGTCACTCTAGGGGCTGCGGCTTTCTGAAGAGTGAAGGGCTTGTGTGTGTTTGCGGGGTGGGGGTGGTGGCGGCTCGAGAGAACTGGGGCGCATTTAAGGGGGATTGACTGGATGTGTGTGCTTATGTGTGTGCGCGTTCAAGGGGAGGGGGACACGGGCGACGATTGCTGAAACTGTAGGCTACTAACATGGGGAGAGCACTGAGCAAGAGGCAGCGTCCCGGGGACTCTGCATCACTTCTGCTGGGCGCTGGCGCGAAGAAGTCGCGACAGGTCGGAAGAAGCTGCACATTTGCGGATCGCATTAGGTCGGGTCCCGTTAATGCTTTCTCCAGATGAGTGCGAAGCCATCCATCCACCCACGGACCGAGCGGCTCTGCATAGGCGGGGGCGCTGCATTTCCCAGCTCCGCGAAACAGAAGTCAGGAATGACCACGGGCCATTACAGCACGCCACTTTTAGAACGTCATTCTTTGCCTATTTCCTGAAACTGAAAGGCAACTATGGAAAAAGACACCCACCCATAAGCTGCCCACTCTCTTCCCCAATTCCCAGTTTTCTGAGATTCAGGGTCACCTCGACCAGGCACAACTCAAGGGCAGAGAGAAAAGTTGGGGCTGCTTTGGCGACTTCCTAGTTTACGAATAACTGTGGGTGCTTGGGTCTCGGGGGCGTCCTTAGGTTGGCACAGGCCGACGTACAGGTGCAGGGCCTCGCGACAGGGAGCTTAGGAGGGAGAGGTCGCTCTTCTTGGACTTCCGGGTCTGCAAAGAATCCGGCGGCCGTGGCAGCGGGCCGGACCCTGCGTCTGTTCGGCCGTCGCGCCTGGGTAGCGCCAGGAGGACTGACTTCTTTGGCCACCTCGTTCTGTTTCTGGACGGTTTCCACGTGGAACCTACTCCAGAGAGCCTTTGGGCAGGCACGCGCCAAGCCTTGGCTGGGGAGCCCCAAGATATCTGGCCTCTGGGTTGCGCTCCCGGGTTGTGGAGGATTGGAACCTTGGTGTCCGTTGGGCTCCCGGGCAGTCTGAGGCTTGCCCCCGGGGCAAGGCGCTTTGCGCCCCACCCAGCCGAATGGGAACGCGAGAGGTGGGGCTCACGGGTGCGGCAGCTCTTCACACGTACACGCACGTGTGCTCAGCAAAAATTGCAAATAGGTATCCTCTCCCCTATTCACCCACTCAATACATACTACGTCTAATTAACTATGCCATGGCTTTGCCCTTTGGCCAGGTCCACGACTTCTTTTCCCTAATTGGAAATTCCTCATCCTTTATACTGATCATGGCATGTGCCCCGAGTCTGCTTCCCTGGCCAGCAAAAACCTTCCCCGTGTTTGAGTTGCTCGGAGGCCAATGCCCCATTCCCAGGCTATGTCCAGCTGAGTCACCAAGCTTCCAAGGGGGTGAGGGGCAGTGGGGTAGGGACATTTTTTTGAAATCGTTGCTTTTTCTGACAGGCAGACAGAGAACTTTCCGAGATCAGGACCCATGGCCCTGCCAAAGACCTTCTTGTGGTTGGATATCTGGATTGCAATAATCTTCTGCATCTGCTTACGGGTAGGTGGCATAAGGCTGTGGTCAGGCAATTGTTTTAGTTCCATAATTAAACATTAAAAAAATCTCTGATCCTTATTTTTATTTAATTTATTTTTAAATTAAATTTATTTTTATTTAATCCTTATACTTATTTTAAAGAAAAGAGTGTCACCTAATGATGCCAGTAGGGCTTCTAGTAAAAAACAACCAACACATTTTTCCTTCTAAAAAAGTTAATGGGCTTTAACTACTTTGTTATTTCTTTCCCTTTGTAGTGAGGATCATCTGGAGATACAGTAGAAACATGGTATTAATCCATGCATTTGGAAAACAACAAACAGTGTAAAGTATTGTTCTAGGCACTAATAGATTCCTGCCTTGGAAAAACACTAAATCTAATGGAGGAGATGAACTTACAAATAATTAATTTGAAATAGAACCAACAAATTGGTTTACGGAATGAACTCAGAGAAATTTGACATTTATTTAGTAATTATTTGATCTTTAGCAAGTTAGTTTGTAGGCCTTAAGGTTCCTCATTTATAAAATTAGAGAGTTTGTATTAGATTATTTTGGAAGCCCATTTCAGCTGTGAATCATCCAATTCTATGACAAAATACAATGAGGGATGTTCCTGCCTAGGAGAATCTGGGATCAGGGAAATTTTCATGGAATCTTCAGAGCTAGTTTTTGAAGGATGATTAGGATTTAAAAAGACAAATAAAATGGAAAGCATTCCAGGCATAGATTTCTAAAGGTGGGGAGCAGGGAAATTGAAGCTATTTGTGAAGTGGACAGAAGCCAAATGGTTTTGTTGAATTAGAAACAACAGTATATTCTCTGACTAGATACTGAGATGAAGGAGAGGGAATTGTTCTAAGTATCACCATAGGTAAAAATAGGGGTGGATGTTGTTATAATTGACAAAGGTGGGTAAGTCAAGAAGAAAATAAGATATTGATAATGAGGTGTTGAGTTAAGCATGTTGGGCTTTGCAGGAGACAGTTGGCAAATGGAAAATTGAGTCTGGGGTGAGGGAAAAAGATTTGATAACTATCTTTAATGCATCCACCTTACACTTGCCAAATGGACATTCCTCAGGTCTGACCAGTTAGACTTTTGCAAAAAGAAGCTTCAGTGTGGCTCCTCATTGCCGTAAGAACAATGTACAAATGCCTCTGTCTAGCATTTAAAGCCCTTTACAGTCTGATTGAAGCCTGCATTTCTAGGGTAATTGCACATCAGTGCTCATCATATACTCTATTTTTCAGCCAAACTGGCCTACTTGTTATTATAGTAGGACCCTGTTTTACTCAACCAATGCATTCTGAGACCCTTTTCATAAGCTGACAATCATGCTTAAGAGCAAATGTCATTATTTAATAAAGACACTTGATGATTTTCTTAGGCTTATCAGAGCTCCCAGTATCTCTACTTTTATATTTTGGGACCATTATTAATAACTAAATGTCATTAATGAAACAGAGAGAAACACTGCCCTGACTCCAACAGGACTTGTTAACCAGCTATAACTCTGGACAAAAACTGATGAGGGAACTGATATTTGGCTCAAAACAATGAAATGGCTCACAATAATGCTTTTCAGAGTGAGAATGATTGTGATGGGCTGAACTGCTGTGAGACTTTACTTGGTGTGGGAAAATGACTTGCATTTAGTGTGTGATTAAAATTTTTTTTAAATTTTATACATTTTCTGCCTTTAATTTTTCAGTTTCCAATGATATATATATATATGTATATATATATATATATATATATGAATTCATGTGTGTTGAGTTCAAGTAAAGTGAAGTCCTACTATATTCTTTAATATTCTATCTCCTGCCTTGATGACTTTGCAAAGGCTGTTTCAAAAGCCTGGAATCATCTCCCTCCCTATCCCCACTTTTAATTTCAATTTAATTTCAATTTAATTTCAATCCCCACTTTGTAATTCAACACAAGTGCAACCTGTGTGAGGAAGTTTTTTAGTGGCAGCCAGGTGACTCTGTGGATAAGGCTGGAGATGGGAAGTCCTGGGTTCAAATTTGGCCTCAGACATTTCTCAGCAGTGTGTCCCTGGTCAGGTCACAACCCCTGCTGCTTAGCGCCTACCATTCTTCTGTGTTGGAACTAATAGTATCAATTTTAAGAGAGAAGGTAAGGTTTTATTTTTTGGAAAAAAAAAACTTCCTTGATTGAGTTATTAATACCCTCCTGCTACTTTGTATTTCTTTTATATATATGCATGTGTGTGTATATATACATATATATATATATGTTCACATATAAGTTTATTTACTTATTGAATACATTTATTTATTTATTTATTTATTTGGTAGCACTTTGCAAGCTTATTTACATGCTAGTTATTTTTATTATTATGTAAGTTACTTGAAGACCCACAGAAACTAAATAGCAGGGGTCAGCAACCTTTTTGGCCATGAGAGCCATAAATGCCACATTTTTTAAAATGTAATTTCGTGAGAGCCGTACAGTGCTCACAGTGTGCGGTCCTGTAACAGCGCCTGAAAAAATCTCCTGCAGAAAGAGCCATATCTGGCCCTCAAAAGCCGACCCCTGCTATATAGTCTTCATAGCCTCTGTGCCCAGAAAAGGGTCTGGTACAAGGCATGTGCTTAAAAAATGCTTTTGAATTAGTCTGTTCACCTGGACGTGATAATCAAAATTTGGGAATGAATAAGATCACCCAGAAAGATAATGTGTATCGAAAGAGAAGGTCTGAGGACAAGCCTTTTGGAAATTCCAGTATCAATTAAGGAGTGGATAAAAGAGGAGCCAAGGAACAAATACTCAAAAGGAAAGAATCACCATTGCCGGGGTCAAAGCAATAAAAACATAGGAAAGAAATTACTAACAAAAAATAAATTGGCTTGCTATCCAAGAAACTTGTATTCTAGTCTGAAAATTACCACAAACTTAAGACAAATTATTTAAATTTTCTGGATCTTTGTTTTTTTAAACTGTAAAATAAAAGGTCTGGATGATGCTCGAAGTCTCTTCTTGCTTTCCACCTCTGTTGTATTCTTATCTGTCACTTAGTATTCATTAAGGGCAGAGTGTGTAAGAAACTGTGCTGGACCCTTGGGGAGATGCAAGAGTAATGAAGATTTGACTTCTTTCCTTCTGCAAGCTTGTAAGTCTAGCAAGGAGATGAGACACAAACAAATACATCATAATTCACCACTCTTAAATTCTGTGCAAGTTGAAAGTGGAGGGGAGGACATGAGTCACAATCAAAAAATGGAGAAGTACATCTTGACCTCAAGGAACTCATGGTTAGTCTACTGGGAGCATAGGTGTGTGTATAGAGAATGGACTGAGTTTCACCTGTGACTGGAAAGATGAAATATTTAGACAGATTAAGGAGAGGGAGAAAAAAACTAACTGGGAAGGCAGGGGAATCAAGGAAGATTTCTTGGAGGAGCTGACCTTGAAGATGATTATTTAGAGAAGTAGCAATGAGCAGGTGGCACAAGCCAGGCATTGTGCAAATGTCGGGCCCTGGAGATGGTATGACCAGCATAGGAAATAAGTACTGGTCCAGTTTCCTGGACTATAGTGTGTGTGGAGGATTTCATAATCCCAAATGTATAGGGCTGTTGTAAAATTGAGGTACTTCATTCCACAACTCCAATATGTAGCTTACTGACTTATTTTTATCCCCTTTTAAGAAACTATCACTAGTCTGTTTAGACTTTTTTCCTGCCAAAAAAGTGTAATTTCATTAAATTTTATTTCCTTGTTTGCAAAAGAAACTTTATTTTGAAAAAATTTAACTATGCAATCAGATCATCTTGAAGATATTCCTCTTAGTAGGAACATTTTGTTTTTAACTCTTGGTGTGGACATAATTGAGTATTGCCATGACTATTTAAAAGTTTTTTTTCCTATTCTTGTGACTGTTATAACTCTTTTGAATAAAGTTTATCTTACTATCTTGTTCCTGGAAAAGGAAATGATGCTGATGCTCTCTGCAATAAGATTCAAGTTAGTAAGGGGATGGAGTGGGAAGGTCCAAGGAAAACAGAGTATGAATCTCAGTGATGGGGAGAATGACAATGTTCTCAAAAGAAATAGGGAAATTTGAGAGAGAGGCAGATTAACAGGATGATCTGTCTGAAATGGTAGGTTGGAGGCAGATTAGTTGTTCAGTTATTTTTCAGTCACATCTGATTTTTTACCTTATTTGGGGTTTTCTTGGCAAAGATACTGGAATGGTTTTCCATTTTCTTCTCTAGCTCATTTTACAGATGAGGAATTGAGGGAACAGGATTAAGTGACTTTCCCAGAGTCACGTAACTCATCAATGTTTGAGGCTGGTTTTAAACTTGGGAAGATGAGTCTTTCTCATTATAGCCCCAACACTATCTACTGAGCCACCTAGCAGTCTTTGGAGCCATATTATGGAGGCCTTTAAATAGAGGTGTTTATAATTTATCTTAGAGACAGTAGAGATAGGGATTGAACCTCTGATTTCATGGCTACAAGGAACTCCCAGATGAGGAAACTCCTTTGAATGAGTTCAAATTTGACCTCAGATACTTACTAGCTATGTGACTATGGATAAGCCACTTAAACCCTGTTTGCCTCAGTTTTCTCATCTGTAAAATGAGCTGGAGGAAGAAATGGCAAACCATTTCAGTATCTCTGCCAAGAAAACCCCAAATAGGGTCTCAGACATGACTGAAAATGACTAAAACAACAGCAAAATACATACAAATATATATCTATATATAGAAAGAGTCTATGGGAGTTATTTGCATAGAGATGATAATTGAAGCCATGAAAAGTTATTAAGATCACTAAAGGATAGGGTTTAGAGAGAGAAAAGAAAAGGGTCTGAGGACAAAGCTTTGGAGTACATCCATACTTAGTGGGTGGGCAATGGATGATGGTCTAATAACCAAAAAATAATTTATGATAAAGAATGAAGAGGAATATAATAGAGAAACAATGTGAATATAAGGTGGGAAAGATCATTCTTGAATAGCAAGAGAGAAGGCAAAGAGGAAGAGGAGGAGGAGGAGGGAAGTCTTCACTGAGGACCTAGATTTCAAATGATGAGTAGAATTTCAAAAGGCAGAAATTAAATTCATTTCAACAGACATTCATTCAATTTTTACTTTGTGGAGAGAATAACTATGTAAGGAATTGAATAGTGACCTAGATTTTACATGAGATGCCATTTTGGTTATCATCTAATTTACAAACCAATGATGAGGGGGGATGTTAATTATAGATAATAGTATAAGAAAAGGCATGGAAGTGGGAAATGACTAGATGTGTACACAGGATAGTGAATAGTCCAGTTTAGCTGAAACAAACCTTACAGGTTTGGGTGTCAGCATGAGACAAGACCAGAGAGGTGGGGACACAGCAAGTTGTATGGGGACTTTAATACCAGGTTGTGGAGTTTGAGCTTCATTTTGGTAGGTAGTGGAGAGCCTTTGTGGAGTTTTGAGCAGACAAGTGAATGGAATGGACTTGTGCATTAAGAAAATGAACCTGGAAGTCATTAAGGGAAGGTTAGATTGGACACAGCATCAGATAAGAACATATATCACTTGCGAGGACAGAGAACGAAAGTGCTTTTTTTACCCTGCTAGAAATCTGTAGTGCCTTGGAGAAGCTGGTGCTAGGGCAGCCTCTGGTAAGAGTCAATTTAGTAAAGCTTCAACATATACCAGACTACAATGTTGTTGATTGTAGAAACACTGGAGATTTTTGCTGGGTACAGTGCCCCGATAGTAAAGTTCTGGGGACATCAATCTGAACTCAGAATGGTGAAGTGGACAGCTCACTGGACACAGAGGTAGGAGATTGTCAGCTTTAATTTAGCCTCAGACAAGTGTGTTACTCTAGGCAAATCACTCAATCTCTCTGTACCTCAGTGAACTTATCTGGTCAAATAAGAGGGGTAGATCGGATGACCCCTTAAGGCTCTTTCTCCCTTTACCTCCATAATTCTGTGATTATAGGGCAGAGGCTTTATGAAAGTAAAGGGATTAATTGATCTGCTGCAATAATCCAAGTATGAGATTGGTAACAATGGGAAATCAAGAGGAAGAAGAGATTGATGCCTAGACCTCTAGAATATTAAATTAGTTACAGTGTCACTTTAAATGCCCTCCTGGCACCCATATGTGAGATCGGAGTAGAGAGATGCTCTGGGGAATGCTGTTGTCACTTTTATGCACACTCCTTGTGAAAGCAGAGAGAAAACCCAGTGTGTTTGGTTCTCATAGAATGGAATCTGGTGTTGGCGTTGTGCCCTGCTCTCCACATATGATTTGATCTCGCTCTCCTTATGGGATGTTTCTATTTTTTAACACAGACAGGTTGAAGTAATCAACTAGTCATTGTGAGGAGGTTCCAGAAAGTTTTACATTTGGGAGCCTCCAAACTTGACCTTTAAACTTTATGATTCTTATGTCACATAAAGCCCTATTGTCTTGATCTTAATGACATGGGAGATCTATGTGCTGGTCTTTATTTTTATTTTAAAAACACTTATTTTCTGTCTTTTAATCTATACTGAGTATTGGTTTCAAGGCAGAAGAGCAGTAAGGACTAGCCAACTGGGGTTAAGTGACTTGCCCAGGGTCACACAGCTAGGTAGTGTCTGAGGTCAGATTTGAACCCAGGTTCTCCTGTCTCCAGGGCTGGCTCTCTATCCACTGAGCCACCCAGCTGCCCTGGTGCTTTCTTTATTGATTTCTTTTTTGCAGTTTTAGATGAGTCATGGTTTCAGTAATGTGATTTGATTACAACTTCGTTGTTGTCTTCTCTTTAGCTAGTTGGGGAGAGAACCAGTAGAGAGCCCGCAGCATTTATACCTAGCATGCTATAAGTCATCTAACTTTCTGTGGCAGAGGGTTCAGTTCGATTCAGTTAAGTTTAGTTCAGGTCAAATTGATAATTTTTTGAGAGCCTGCGTGACAGGCAGTGTGGTAGGTGTTAGAGATATTAATAGTCAGAAAATAGTTCTTGTCATCAAGGAATTTGCATCTTACTGGGAAGAAACGTGTATACAGATAAGCAATACAAAGTCTATGTGCACTTACTATGAAGTAATTTTGAGGGAAGGAGGGAGACTGCTAACATTCAGCTACCAGTAGGAAGTGGTACTTGAACCTTGTGCTTTGGGGGAAACTAGGGGTTTTCTGCAAGGGTTTTTCAGATGCCTGAATAGCATTTGGAAATAGTTCTGCAAGGCAGTGGCATGTCCCTTGGGAAGAATGGATTCATTTTACTCAGAGAGAATAACACAGGAAGGAGGAACCCTGCAGTATGGAATCCATTAAGAAAAGCAAGCTGTTACTTAGAAAATTCATAAGTTATTATTTTTTTTTGCATTGGGAAAATTCTCTCCAACTGTTTCTGGAAATTGAATGTTTCTATAACCTGACAACATTCGATTCTGGTTCTGATTCCCATAAGATTTCATCATCAGATTTCAGTTTGCATTTGAAATCAGATGAATAAGATATTTAAATGATGGGTTTTTGTTTCAGGGAGCAACTTGGGATTTTTGAAAGTGCTATATGGTTTCCTGAATGCAATTTGGCCTGCTCTCTCCCTCTTGAGGCCCCACTTATTGTCCAGCTACTGTCCAAGATATACAAGGTGTCTGGGTGGTATAATGGATAGAGTGCTTGAGATAGGGTCAAGATATCAGTTCAAATCCTGACCGTGTGCAAGTCACTTAACCTCTGTCTACCTCAATTTCTTCATCTGTAAAATAGGAATAATAATAGTATCTACCTCCCAGGGTTGTTGTGAGGATAAAATGAAATAAAGATTGTAAAGCATTTTGAAAACCTTAAAGGCCTATAGAAATACAAGAGATTACTATTATTTGTATTGTCATTTATGTAATAATTGACAAACTCAATGAGCTGCTCATCCAACTCCATCTGATAGTATGAGCAATCAATGTTCCTCTGTCATTTCTTTTTTTCTCCAGTGGTTTCTTAAACTAAGCTCTTTTCAATGGCTATGGTGCTCATTGAGAAGGTTCTGTAATATTCCAGATCTTGATATAATTAACACATCAGCCACAAACTAAAGCATCTGGAGAATATAACCATCTGCAGGGAATTTCTCTTCCATTTGGACTTCATGTAGGGCATTCTTTGGCTAACATCCATCACCTTATTTTCTGCTTCAATTGATAAAGATAATCAGAGGATCATTGCACAAATCTCATCCCTTTAGCACCAATATTTTCTTAGTGATGCCAGGATAGCAGAGAGATGCCAGGTGGGCACAAACAGACAGCAGCACAATGCCAGTGATGATCACTTGCACACAAGAAGTGGAGTCTCTGATATTATCCAGGAAATGCATAATCAGAAAAAGAAGTGGCGTGCTTATGTAGTGAGGGATAACAGATAGACTTTCTGAGGGTTATACTGGTACCCATGGAGTGTTAAAAAGAACCAAAGGAAGACTCCCCCTACCCCCCACCCCTCCCTCCTTGATTAGACTCTCTAAGGAGGAGTTATGGTGGGCAGGGAGCATATGGATATGAATTGAATTGGATGAGAAGTCATTTTAGGATTATCATCTTTACCATGGTGGGCTGGGGAGGACAGGATGGGGGGAATACCTATATTCATCGAGATCACAGAACCTAGCTATTGAAGTTGAATGCCATAAATATCGCTTGAATGATTCCCCCATTTCTAAGTCATGGAGAGTGCTAGTCAGCTCTGGTCAAAAATGCTGATGAGAAATTAGGTGTAAGACTAATAGTTTCAGCCTTTGCTCTCATTTACTTTGGTCTAGAAAGACCATAATGGAGAGTAGGTGAGATTTAGAGCCAGGAAGACTAGGATTGAATTCCTTCCTCTCACTTGTCCTGACTAGGAACAAGACATTTACTCCCTCTGCCTTAGGCAGAGTTACCTCTCGGCATCAGTTGAGGGATTTTCCGGTATCCCAGGTTGGACTTCAAAAAAATAAAACAAAATTGATCAATTGATGTAAATTTTAGAGCACTATGTAACAATTGAGTTGTTGTTATTAGCACCGAATTCATGAAGAGGCCACATATGTCCAAATGAAGTCATTAGTCTAGCAACTGAAGAGATTCCCATTCCTAAAGGCTCCTGATTTTCCTTTTATCTGTAACAGGCACCATCATTCTCCTTCTCACCAAAACACAGCACTCCAGGGTTATCTTATCCTCTTCATGTCCTCCTCTCCTCCTGTAGCCATTCCAACTCCAAATCCTGGCAATTATACCTCTAAATATACTCCTAGATTCTATTCTCTTATTCCTGTTCCGCATTATTACCATCTAGTGAAAGCCTCATCATCTTCCACTTGAATTATTATGGTATTAGCCTCCTAAGAGTTAGTTCTCCCTACTTCTAGTCTCTGATCTACTCTATGTGCTGTTGTCAGATTCATCTGCCTAAAATTCCTCTGTTTTTCCATTTTATTTTCAAATTTCCTCTTTCCGCTCTTTTCCATTGCCTATACAATTAAACCCAAACTACTTCTGTTTTTTTCTTCCTTTGCATTTCTTTTTTAACATTTATTAATATTCATTTTTAACATGGTTACATAATTCATGCTCCTACTTTCCCCTTCACCCCCCGCACTCCCCCCCACCCATGCTGACGCACATTTCCACTGGTTTTATCATGCGTCCTTGTTCAAGACCTATTTCCAAATTGTTGATAGTTGCATTGTTATGGTAGTTTTGAGTCTACATCCCCAATCATGTCCACCCCGACCCATGCGTTCAAGCAGTTGATTTTCTTCTGTGTTTCCTCTCCTGCAGTCCTTCCTCTGAATGTGGGTAGTGTTCTTTTTGATAAATCCCTCAGAGCTGTCCTGTGTCATTGCATTGATGCTGGTACATAAGTCCATTGCATTCGATTTTACCATAGTATATCAGTCTCTGTGTACAATGTTCTTCTGGCTCTGCTCCTTTCGCTCTGCATCAATTTCTGGAGGTCTCTCCAGTTCACCTGGAACTTCTCCAGTTTATTATTCCTTTGAGCGCAATAGTATTCCATCACCAGCATATACCACAATTTGTTCAGCCATTCCCCAATTGAAGGACATACTCTCCTTTTCCAGTTTTTTGCCACCACAAAAAGTGCAACTATAAATATTTTCGTACAAGTCTGTTTATCTATGATCTCTTTGGGGTACAAACCCAACAATGGTATGGCTGGATCAAAGGGCAGGCATTTTTTATAGCCCTTTGAGCATAGTTCCAAATTGCCAGCCAGAATGGTTGGATCAGTTCAGAGCAACTAATCCCAATACTATACAAATTATTTGATATGATAAGCAAAGAAGGAGTCCTACCAAATTCCTTTTATGACACAAATATGGTACTGATTCCAAAGCCAGAGAGATCAAAAACAGAGAAAGAAAACTACAGACCAATCTCCCTAATGAACATAGATGCAAAAATCTTAAATAGAATATTAGCAAAGAGACTCCAGCAAGTAATTAAGATCATCCACCATGATCAGGTGGGATTTATACCAGGAATGCAAGGATGGTTCAACATTAGGAAAACCATCCACATAATTGACCATATCAACAGTCTAACAAACAAAAATCACATGATCATCTCAATAGATGCTGAAAAAGCCTTTGACAAAATACAGCATCCATTCCTATTGAAAACACTGAAAAGTATAGGAATAGAAGGACCTTTCCTAAAAATAATAAACAGTATATACCTAAAACCATCAACAAACATCTTATGCAATGGGGATAAATTAGAAGCCTTCCCAATAATATCAGGACTAAAACAAGGATGCCCATTATCACCTCTATTATTCAACATAGTACTAGAAACACTAGCAGTAGCAATTAGAGAAGAAAAAGAAATTGAAGGTATCAAAATAGGCAAGAAGGAGACTAAGCTATCACTCTTTGCAGATGATATGGTCTACTTAAAAAATCCTAGAGAATCAACTAAGAAGCTTGTAGAAATAATCAACAACTTTAGCAAAGTTGCAGGATACAAAATAAATGCACATAAATCATCAACATTTCTATATATTTCCAACACATTAGAGCAGCAAGAGGTAGAAAGAGAAACACCATTTAAAATCACCCTAGACAATACAAAATAAAATACTTAGGAATCTATCTACCAAAACAAACACAGTAAGTATATGAAAACAACTACAAAACACTCCAAACAAATAAAACTGGATCTAAACAATTGGAAAGCCATTGATTGCTCATGGGTAGGACTAGCTAACATAATAAAAATGACCATTCTACCCAAATTAATTTACCTATTTAGTGCCATACCTATCAAACTACCAAAAAACTTCTTTACTGAATTAGAAAAAAACTTCCTTTGCATTTCTACCCCTATCTTCTACCTCTTTCCTTATATTACTCTACTATTTAGACAAACTGGATTACTCATTGTTCCCCAAACATGATCCATATTCCTCCCCAGCAATCCACCTTTCTTGAAGCCATTTCCTGTGCCTGAAAAGACTTTATCCTTCCTCTTCTTGTCAAACTTTTAACCATTTTTCTTTATTACAAGTTCAAATATTCTCTTTTATGAAGTTTTTCCTTGATCACCCTGCTCAGGAAGCAGTGTGGTACAGTGGGAAGAGAACTGGCTCTGGAGCCATGGAATTTTATTCCATAATTTCTATTTTCTCTAAAAAATTAGATTTTTATTTTTTTCATTACCTTCATTTCAGAATGAATCCTTCCCCTTTTCCCTCTCCAGCAAGCTATCCCTGGTAACCTACAGTGAAAAGGAAAGTCACAGAAAAGCTAACTAACATCTCAATCCAACTTGACAGTAAATGCAGTGTTTTCCATATTTATCCTTTTTTATGGCTCAGTAATATGTATTTTATTATACTCATCTATGTTAGTATGGTTAGCCACTTCCTATTTAATGAGAATCTACTTTGATATCAGTTCTTGGCTATCATAAAGAGCTTCTGTCATGAATATTTTGATATGAGTTTTCTTTTCCTTTTGTTTTTGACTTTCTGGGGACAGATACATTTCCCTGGGATTTCTATGCCAAGTGAATCACTTTATAAAAACATAATTCTAGTTGCTTTTCAGAATGATTGTACCAATTCACAACCCTATCAATAGAATCTTAGCACGTCTGTTTTTCCACAATCCCTCCAAGCACTGACTGTTCCTATCTTTTGTCACTTTTCTCTATTTTTCTGGGTGCAAGGTGATAACTCAAAAGTTTTTTTAAAAACCTTTACCGATCTTGGAATTGCTACTACATATCAGTTTCAAGAAAGAAGACTGTTAAAGACTGGGTAGTTTAGGGTTAAGTGACTTGCCCAAAGTCACACAGCTAAGTATCTAAGGTCAGATTTGAACCCAAGATTTCTTATTTTTAGGCTTGACTTTCTCTCTATCCACTGAGTCACCTAGCTGCCCCTCCCATAATCGTTTTGATGATATTTCATTTATTATTAAATAATGATTTGGGATAGTCAATTCATATGGTCTTGGAATTCTTCTTTTAATAACTTCGTTCATATTCTTTAGCCAGTGTTTTCTATTAGAGAATGGTTCTTTGGTTATTTATTTTCATTGGTATATGTTGGATATCAGACCCTTATTAGAGATACTTGTTGCAAAGATTTTTCCTCCCCATCTAATGCCTTCTCTTATTATTGTGTTGACACTGAATGGGCTCATGCAAAATCTTTTCAATTTCACATAACTGAAATTTCCCATTTTAGGTTTTGTTATTACCTCTACTTTTTGTTTGGTTAAGAATCCGTTCCATTATCCATAGCTGTGAAAGTAAGCAGTGTGCTTTTTTTCTGTTGTTTTTTTTTCAATTGGTATGACCTATGATATTCAGATTGTGTATTTATTTTGAGCTTATATGGTGTATAAGGTAGGATGTTGATTTTAAAAAGTCATTTCTGCCAAAATTCTTCTTAGTTTCCCCAGAAGAGTTCTCCTTAAATACAAAATGCTTTCCAAAATAATTTGCCTTCTAAGGTTTATTTGAATACTGGGTTATTGAGTTCATACACTTATGATTGTTTCTTATCTAGTTTGCTCCATTGACCTACTTTTCTATTAAAAAATTATTTCTAAAGAGTTATGGTGATTTCTGCTTTACAGTATAATATGAGGTCTGGTTGCAACTTAGTTTTTTCCAAAAAGTGAAATACAGTAGGTCAATGGGACCTTCTGTTTTGAATTCTTTTCATAATACATTTTGCAATTTTGCTTTTAGATTCTATAAACAAACACAGGTTTCGAGAAGGAAAATATGAGCAATAATTTGTTCTTTGACAGTGGTAATTGACATATATTTACTGAGGTTGCTCAGCACAGACTTATACCAGAGAGAGATTGCAAAAAGTGATTTGTGAAGAGACTGCTTCATGTTTCCATGTTATTTATAATATTTAACATTTTTAGGAAAAGTAAACAGTCACAATTACAATCCTTGAAATGTGATTTCCAGGAAAGACTAACTTGTAATGCTTTGAGTTTCATTAAGAATTGTTTGTATTCAGAAGTAACCCACTTTGATTTTGTCCTGGCATGAAAAAAATGACATGCAATAATATAATCAGTCATGTATACAAATGTTGGAGATGCCTGGTGATTTGGATTCCAATCTTGGCTTTCACACAGCGGTTTTATAATCTGTCACTATATCTGTCTAAGCCTTTATTTCCTCCTTTGTAAAATAGGGATAATAAAAATCTTGGTATTCTTTTCTGAGAACTGTTGTGAGGAAACGCCTTTGTAAACTTTATAATGTTATATCAATGTGAATTTCCATTTTTTATTCTTTTGATTTGTAGTTCTCTTTTCTTATTGTCATCTTTGTTGATTTTGCAGTAATTTGAATATTAGTAGGAGTTAAAGTATTTTCTTGTCACTTTTTGGATGTGTAATATACTAAAAGAACTACAAATGCATAATGATGTGTCAGATTGATGAAATTATGGTAGTTCATCTGTCCCAGATCATCTGATATTTATGTTCCAAGCTTGTAACAGAGCAGTTTGGTTGGTTCCTTGGGCAGTATGGTGATAGGATAAGAAGGACTTTAGACCAGTGATGGTGAACCTTTTAGAGACAGAGTGCCAGGCCCTTCCCCACCATTATCCCACATAAGGGAGGGAGAAAGAGCTCCCATTGGGCTGCTGGGCAAAGAGGTGGCTGAAGTGAGGGATGTCCTCAGCCAGTATAGCTAGGGGAAGGGAAGTGGCTCGAGTGCTCTGCTCCCCTCCAGCTCTGCCACCTGTGAGCTGCCCACCTTACCCTCTGTACACTCTCATTGGGCTGCTGGGCAGAGGGGAGGGTGATGTGATAAAAGGTTGTCAGGCATAGTGGAGAGAGGGAGGGGAGCAGCTCTGCTTGAGTCCTTCTCCCTTTCTAGTAATGAACTAGGGGTGGGTGGCCACATGCCCACAGAGTGCTCTGTGTGCCATCTTTGGCACTCATGCTGTAGGTTCACCATTGTCTGTGAGACTAAAATCAAAAAGAACAATATCATTCTTTTTGGAAGGTTAGTCTTAGGTTCATTAAGGTCAGATCCCAAGCTCTGAGCATAGTCTTTGCCCCCAAATTGGGGTGGGGGTGAGTAATGCTCTAGGAAAATTAGAACAGTTCCCAAATCAGAATAAAAAATACCCTTTACTAGAACGTTCCTTTATTCTGAGATGTCACCATTATTAATGCTGGGGGAGGAAACATTTGAACCCTGTCTAGAGCACACAACTGAAGCATTCTAAGAACCAAGATGAATGCTAAGTGCTGAACAGGGAGATATTTGCTAACTGCTTTTTGAAGTTTGTGTTTGATATGGTATGGTCTTTAAAATATGTAACTACCTTTCTTTTCCAGTCAATTTACACTTAGGTGACACAGAATGAACTTGAAAAGCCAATCTTTCTAGGTTGATTACACATGATTTCCTAAAGCACGCACTCTGAAGCAGCTAGGTGATGCAAGTGGCAGAGAACATTTCACTGGACCTGGAGGCAAGAAGACCTGAGTTTTGTATCTCACATTAGACACTTAATAGCTGTAACCTTGGGCCAGTCATTTAACCCCTGCCTGCCACTGTTTTCTTATTTATAAAAGAAAGATAATAATTTCACTATCTCCCAGGATTATTGTTGGAATAAAATGAGGTAAAATGAGATTGCAAAGCAATCTGTAAACTTTAAAGCACTCATAAATGCTAGTTCTTATTAGTTGTTGCTTATATTCCAGATAACCTAACCCGCTTGCTATTGCATCAGCATAATTTTCCAACTTCCATCTCAATGCCTTTATGTAGCTTGTTCTCTCCTCTTAAAGGTTCTCTCTCCCTCATTTCTATCTCTTATAATACTTATTTCCTCTAGCTCAAATGCTTAACACCTTCAACTTCAAGAAGTATTTCCCAATCCCTTCTCCTTCCCCACTTAATGCTTTTTCCTCACTCCATTTTTTCTTTTAGTAACATTCTCCTTGAACTACGTCCCCAACTTTCACCGAAACTGTTAGGTTGTGGCTCTTGAAAGCTGTTGACTGTTTCCTCTTTCAGAGTTCTTTCTTCAGGTAAGCCTGAAGGGCTGGAGTTTCTCCTGGAGTTGCTAAGGAGCACCCATTTTTTTGTGTTCCTCAGTATTGATTAACCAGTCAATAATAATTAGCTTTAACAAAGGGATAAGGACAAATGTTACAAAAACATCCTGTAAAGTAGATGTTTATGCAGATAAAAAAATCTATTGGGAGAATGAACTCAAGCTTAAAATATAAGGGGAATCCAACACACGCAGAAAATTAGACAGAGTACATTACACATGTTCTATATAGCTCAAAAGGAAGGGTAAATCTATACATGCTCTAAGACCTAGGTCCTCGTTGGCTGATTCTCTTGTCACATTTATATATTTTGTACTTACTTATCAATGAACATGTTATGTCCTCCTACTGGAATTTAAGCTCCATAAGTGCAGAGATAGTTTAACTTTTATATCTGTGTCCTTATTACCTTGCATGTAGCAGATTCTTACCTTCTGTCTTAGAATCAGTACTATTTTTTGGTTTCATGGCAGAAGAGCGATAAGGGCTAGGCAGTGGGGGTTAAATGACTTGTCCAGAGTCATGCAACTAGGAAGTATCTGAGGCCAGGTTTGAACCCAGGATTTTCTGTCCCTAGGCCTGAATTCTCAATCCACTGAGTTACCTGGCTGCTTTTGGCATATAGCAGGTTCTTAATAATTGTATTCTATAGATTGATTACAAAAATGACCTCCAGCTTTGAGAAAGCAATACAGAAAGTAGCGATGAGATTGCCGAAGCACAGTGGCAAGGAGTTCTGTTTTCATTCTAAGAGAGGTTTTGAGTCCGATTCCTGTTACTAACTCTGTGACTCTTCTAGACAAGTCACTTCTCTTTATGCTTGATACTTTTTCTTATGAAAAATGAGGGATTTAACTTCTCCAAATTGTGTATGGTAGTCTATAAAAATGATTTGAGTATTAGTTTTGTTGCTTTTTGGTGGGAGGTATTCTGTGATGATCTGCTATTGTGGAAACCTTAGTTGCCTGAAAAAAAGGATAAATCCTCAGAGCTATTGGTTTTGAACATAAGCATGGAGATGTAGAAGGTCCTTGTGGCCAAGAACTTTTTTGGGGAGTGAGAGAGGGTTTTATTTCTAGCCCCTAGCACAGTGCCTGGCACATAGTAGGTGTTGAATAAATGCTTATTGAATTGAATTGATTTGGAAAGAAGAAAATCATTAGATGTATAAGGAAACTGATTTATTCATAGCAAATACAGGCCATTCAGGTTTCTGCTAAATATGCTTTGAAGACTGATACTCAAGAACTTAACCTGGCATTGGCTCAAGATTTCTCTCAGAAACTGAAGATCCAAGGAATCACATTAAGGAGTTAGTGATTAAATGAATAATTATGAAGTCCTTTATCCCTCAGATATCAGCTGAGGTGTTAGTGGAACAAAAAGTCTGGGAAAAATAAAATGTTTCTGGAATACAGACCACTGAATGAAGCAGAATGGAGCCAAGTCTCAGATTTGGTGTTAGGCATACGGGGGACCCTGCCTGACTCCCAGAGCAGGTCAATACGAAGGGGAATTATCTCCATCCAGGGAACTCCTACCGATTTGAAGATATTCTCCATTGGAATATATGCCTGCAGGAAATCTCATCAGCCTCTAGTGCCCATATTTTAGAGCCTTAAGGGGAAAAGGGAGCAAAGAATCAAAGCTGTTTTGAAATTTTGATCTACTTGGATGATCTTGTGATTGAGAAAACCATACAAGTAACAAGTATTAAAGACACCAGAACAGTTGGAAATTGTGGTTGAGAAGACTCTCTGGGAAAAATAAGGGATACAATCCAATACAATACCAGACCAGTTGGAAGCAGCTGTTTTTAAAGTTGTATGTCAACAAAAGTCAAATCTGTAGATTGTTTTCTAAATATGTAGGTCTGCAAAGAGAGATAAACACTGACCTGGAAAGAATAGAGATGCTTACCACGGGGCCACATCAAAAATACTAGAATGGGCTCAGTTTTCCTAGGGTTTTGGAGATATTCCTGAAGGTTTGCTGAGAATTTTGCCACTGTCACAGAATCCCTAAATGAACTTACAAGTGGATACCAAGTTGGAAGGGGACAAAAGAGAAAAAGGAGAATAGGAAACCAAAGCTCAAACAATGAATATCAGGTGAGGAATTCTGATGCCTTGGAACCAACTGGAGGCTGCTGGACTCAGATGTGTGGTCAGCTTTCAAAGACTTGGTTCATTGGCCAATTCACATACCAGTGTTTGTTTTTGCAGACCCAGACAAGCCCTTTGTGTTGTATGTAGATACAAACCCAGATGAGTTAGGATTTCTATGATTTGTGCCAAGTTGCCTACCCGAGGCTTGTCAGGACAGTAAGTTTGGGACTTTCTGACAATGAGGTCAGTTAGCCCATTCCCATGTTGGAGTTTTTGGCCCAGAGAAATGTAGATTTAGAATAGAGAGTTTAAGTACTAGTTACAGTGTATTACTTAGTACACATTCGTTTTATACAAGGAAAGTTACAGTTACCTAAAACTTAGTGTTAAATAGTTATTCTTTCTACTATGCCTTATAACCAGCCTTCACCAAGCATAGCCACATACCTTAGCATTTTATGGACTATTCATTTTTTTCTTTTATGGGGGAGGACAAGGTAGAACAGAGGAGGGAGATCTTTGTTTTACATGGCTCCCTTCAGTAATTCTGATACTTGTATTCTCATTTACATTAGATAACAGAATGAGAGAATCTGAGAGTTGGAAGGGTTCATAATAGCTATTTAGTTCAATCCATAATTTAATATTTTTATTTATTTAAATATTCTATTTTCCCACATACATGTAATAACATTTTTCAACATATATTTTCCAACATTATAAGATCCAGATTGTCTCCCTTCCTCCTCACCTCTCAGAGATGGTAAGCAATTTGATCTGTGTTATACACATATTATCATGCAAAACATGCTTCCACATTGGTCATTATTCTAAGAAAATACTCATATAAAACCAAAAACCCAGAATAAAACTGTAAATAAATTAATGTGGAAGATAATATGCTTTGTTCTGCATCTGATTCCAGCAGTTCTTTTTCTGGAGGTGAATAGCATTCTTTGTTATAAGTCCTTTAGAATTGCCCCAGATCATTTGTATTGGTGAGGGTAACTAAGTCTTTAATAGTTGATCATCTTACAATATTGCTGTTACTCCGTATTAATGTTCTCCTGGTTCTGCTTATTTCACTCTGCATCAATTCATGTAGATCCTTCCAACTTTTTCTGAAATCATCCTACCTATTATTACTTAAAGCACAAAAGTATTCCATCACCAAAACATACCAAAATTTGTTTAGCCATTCCTCAGTTGATGGACATCCCTTCAACTTCCACTTCTTTGTCACCACAAAAAGGTACTATAAATATTTTTGTTCAAGTAGGTCCTTTCCTCTTTTTTTATGACCTCTTTGGGATACAGAACCAGTAGTAGTATTACAGGATCTAAGAGTATACACAGTTTTATAGCCCTTTGGGCATAAGTCCAAATTGCCCTCCAGAATGTTCAGTCCACAACTCCACTGACAATGCATTAGAGTCCCAATTTTGCCATGTCCCCTCTAACATTTATCACTTTTCTTTACAGTCACATTGGCCAATCTGATAAGTTTGAGGTGGTACCTCAGAGTTATTTTAGTGTGCATTTCTCTATTCAAGAGTGATTTAGAATAATTTTTCATATGATTATTGATGGCTTTGATTTCTTCATCTGAAAATTGCTGGTTCATATCCTTGGACCATTTATCAATTGGGGAATGACTTGTATTCTTATAAATTTGACTTAGTTCTCTGTATATTTGAGAAATTAGACCTCTTATCAAAGAAACTTGTTATCCCCCTGCCCCCCAGTTTGTTGTTTCTCTTCTAATCTTGGTTACATTTGTTTTGTTTGTATAAAAGTCTTTTAATTTAATAAAATTTAAATTATTCCTTTTACATCTTTTAATGCTGCCTATCTCTTGTTTGTTCATAAATTCTTCCCTTTTCCATGGATCTGCCTTTAAACTATTATATTTCCCTAATTTACCTATGGTATCACTCCTTATATTTAAATAATATACCCATTTTGATCTATCTTGGATACAGGGTATGAGATATTCACATATACCTAGCTTCTGCCATACTGTTTTCCAATTTTCCCAGCAGATTTTGTTAGAGAGTGAGTTCTTATCCCAAAAGCTGGGTCCTTTGGGTTTATCAAACATTAAGTTTTTTTCCTAAGGTCATCTATCCCTGTATATTGTATATCGAATCTGTTCCTTTGATCCACCATTCTGCTTCTTAGCCAGCACCAGACTGTTTTGATGTCAATCCATAATTTAAAAGGATTCCCATTGTACCTGACAAATAGTCATTGGGCTACAACCAGAAGACCTCCAATGAGGAGGAATCTACCTTCTTAGACTGCTCATTTTATTCCTGAGCACCTCTAATGGCATTTTTTCCTGGCATCAAGCCTCAATTTATCTTTTTGTAACTTCTACCTGTTGCTTCTGATTCTGTCACCTAGAACCAACCAGGACAACTCTTTTCCATATGACAGCTCTTCAAATACTTGAACACAGCTATCATATCTCTACCCCATGCCAGCCTTCTGAGTTCTTGTAGAGCTTTATATGTTATATATTATATTACATTATATTATAGTACATTTTTATAACACTGTAAGGTATTGAACGTACTTTACAAATTATATTTTATTCTCAGAACAATCCTGGGAGCTAGGTACTATTGTTATTCTCATTTTACAGATGAGAAAATTGAGACTTTTAGAGATTAAGTGGCTTGCTCAGGGTCACATAGCTACTAAGAATCTGAGGCCAGATTTGAACTTGGTGTTCCTGACTTCAGGTTTAGCATTTGAACCACTAGTTTTCTCTTCTTCAGGCTGAACATTCCAAGTTCTTTCAACCCATCCTTATATGACATGGACTCAAGATTCTTCACTATACTTTTGCTGCTAAAGAGCATCCAGAAGCTCAGATCTTTTTTTTTTTTTTTTTTTTTTTTTTTTTTTTTTTTTTTTTTACAAACTGCTATCTAACTATGTATGCTTTCCTCATTCTGTGCTTGTAAAGCTGATTTATTTTTTAACCAAAGAAAAAACTTTACACTTATCACTTATTTATCTGACATTTTGGCTTTTAAGACTGACTTAACTTGCTTTGTAGGCATGGAATCCATACTTTTGTAAGCTTGAATTCTGCAATATTTTTCTGAATATTTTTGGAACACTAAAACACTTTACTTTGATCTCAACATTATGATGCCATTGACCTAATTCTTGCTCTTGAATGATATTCATGGCATAATAAGACAATGGGAATGAGTCCCAGCAAAATCAATCTCATATGATTAATGTGTAGACTTTTGTAAAATTTTGTAATTGATGTTGAGGAAACTATAAATATCTTTTATTTAATGCCAAGAGCCAAATGTTAAATGCATCTTGGTCCAGTGGGATTGAGTTGAAAAACTAGAGAGCAATTAAGTTAGTTGGGAAATGCAATTTACTTTGTATTGTGAATAGAGCTTAAAAATTCCCAAAAAATTTTAAACCATACAAAAAGAGGAAAAAACTCAATTTTTTTGAGAGGATAGGAATAGAGAGATTAAACTTTAAGAACAATCAGAAATATAAACAATATTTTCATTTACTGCCCTTAGAAGAATTAAAATTAAGTAACATAAAAGTTTATACCAAACATAACTTAATTTGTTCATCAAATGATTATTGACTATATTTAGAGATACGGAAGCTTGAAAAAAGAACCAATAAGATTTAGGAGAGAAAACTTCTTTTTAAGATTGCCATCTGCCTCTTTACTTCCTAATCTTGACTCACAACTATCCTTTTTGCCTCTTTCATATTTAAATGTTTTTCTTGATTTCTGTTTTTTTTTTGGTCAGTATTTCTATAAATCTATTTTATATCCTCCCTCCCCCATTTACTGGGGTGGGTGGGAACAGAGAGGTTTATGTCTGATTTGTAGTCAAAGAACTTGCAGGTTTGCTAGGGAGAAAAGATTTACATGTAGGAAACAACAAGATAATCCAGATGGTACATTGTAAAGTGTTAAAATGTAACCCAGGGGCTGTTTTTCTATACCCCTTTAGAATTGGTAGACTGGGTTACCAGACTGAGGCTATACATTTCCTCTGGGCTTTGGAAGTAGCCCTGAAAATTTGGGGTGTGGTTTTCTATTGTTTTATGGTTCATAAGCTTCAACTGATGTGCTTCCTGCCATGACTGATGATTGTCAGGTGATGTATATTAGTTAGATAGATTTAATTGGCCTTTAGAAAGGAATATTTACTAAGGTGGTATGATAAAAAATGTTCCTTTAACAGTTTCCACAAGTATATACAGAGTCCAAGGGAAAATGGTATCAAGCTTAGAGATCAAATACAGCAAAAAGGGTAGTTCATACCTCTTCTTTGTTGACAGTCCTCAAGCTTTCCACTCAAAAATGGTATCATTTCCTGTTGAACTATTCATGTAGATGTGTATTTGTGTCTGGTCTGTACTTGGCTCATGATGCAGATAGCTTATCCAGGGATGCTTCTATGATAGTGCTGGGAAGATGAGAAGATGAAGGAGTAAGGAGGAAATGGGGATATCAGACTAGAATTGTCATTTAAAAACTATCAGCAGTAAGGACAGCAACTATCAATAGGCCAGCAAAATTGGACATGACAAATGTTGGATCATTTTCCCATTAGGAGGCAAAAGGAGTTGGGATCAAGAATGTGTGTAAAGATTGGTTAGAAAACCTTTTCTCTAATACTGAAGAATTAGGAGGATGATTATAGAAAGTGAAATACATTGAATTAAGGATGAGAACTGTTATCTTTCATAAAGGAAGAGTTCAGATCACTTGCCAAAAGTGAGGGATGAAGATGGAGATAATAAATTGGAGAAAAAGGAAATTTGATCATCAAAGAAGAATAAAAAGTGTCTAGAGGAGTCCCTTCATAGAATTTGCTTAGCAATTAATGGGAGATAAAAATATTGGATTACCAATAACAGTGAGATAGAGAAATAGATTAGACTGAAATTGAATAGCATAAATCAATGATATATTATCATCATCATCCAACAGTAATTAGTAACTGAATAACAGAAATGTAAAGATTGTGTAAAGATTAGTCAGCAGGGAGGTAATCCAGGGTTAAATAACTGAGGTAGGAGCCCAGAAGAAATTCATGGCTCACAAGGGATCCAGAGGTGCAAATGAAGTCTTATATATATTATCACCAAAGGAGAACTAGTGGCCTGAGTGAAGTGAGATCAGAAATCTGGGATACAGGTTCAGTAGGGTTGTTGGAGAGATGCCAGGAAAGGAAGTTGGGGCTAGAGAGAGGGAACATAACTTTCTAGATCTTGAAAGAAGAGCAGGGTCTTTTCATAAGAAGTTCAGGGCAAAGCTGCCTTTTGAAGATGGAGTTGGAGTTAACTGAAGATGTTAGGTCAGGAAAGTTAAGATAGTGATTTCACTTCTACTTTTATTTAAAAATGTTTTTACTGATAACTTTTGTTTTTACAGCATCTTCATTTTTAATGGCTTCCTCCAATTCTATCTTCCAATTGATTCATATTTTGTAACAAAGAATAAAATGGAAAGAAAAAATATAACTCAGCAAAACCAGCAAAACAACCAGTTTTCATAGTATATACAGTATTCAAGGCCCATAGGCACCCACCTTTGTAAAGAGAGGAAGTGTAGTATTTTCTTCTTTCTTTTGGGGCCAAGCTTTGTCATTATAATTATACAGAATTCAATTTCTGGGTTTTTGTTGTGCCTTTCCATTTGAATTGTTGTAGTCATTAAGTATATTGTTTTCTGGATGCTTCTTTCTCTATCAGTCCAAATACGTTTTTCCTTATTTCTCTTCATATTCATCATTTCTTATGGATATAGCAAAATTGTATCATTTTCATGTGACACCTTTTTTAATGGTAAGCTTTCAAGTACAAAGTTATGACTTCTTATTGTTATCTCTGACTCGTCACCTCATGAAGATGTTGCTAAAATTGAGGAATACACAAAACTAAATAACTTGTTCATTTCAACATCCATAATTTAAATTTTGGTATAGTGATAGGGGCTGAACCTAGTATAGGGAATGACCTCATGAGGAAACTCTTTTACATATGACTATTGATAGGTTTTCTGCAACTCAGAGTCTTCTTAGAGAGTTGCCTAGAACAAGGAGAAGTTAAATGACTTGGCTCAGGATCCTATAGTGAGGATGTTTCAGAAGTGGGACCTGCTGCTAGCTAGGTGTTAAGTCTTCCAATATCTGACACCAGCTCTCTGACCAATCATACTCCCTCTTGAGATTTTTTGTTGTTACAAATCACAAAATGTACATTTGCTGATCAAGGGTCAATTCTTTTTTTAAAAAAATAATTAATTAAAAATATTTTCCATGGTTACATGATTCATGTCCTTTCCCTCCCCCCCTCCAATAGCTAACAAGCAATTCCACTGTGTTATACATTTATCATTGTTCAAAACCTATTTCCATATTATTAATATTTTCAATAGAGTGATCATTTAAAGTCAGCATTCCCAATCATATACTAAAGGATCAATTCTTGATTATTCTTATTCTTGTTGGAGTGGAAGTCCAGGGTTCAATATGTGGGAAAGGAGACTAGCATGATTGTGTCAGTCATAGGAAGTAGGAAATGCCGTATGGAACCCAGAGAAAAAAAGCTTGTCTAGGTCCTGGCAGGTTCTCTGAGTACTCCTTCCTTCAAAGTTCTTGTAGGACAAACAGTAATAACATTGTCAAACAAAAGCTTTTTTTTTTTTTTTTTTTGGCATCCAAACCTGCCCTGGTGACAGAGCATCGAAGAGAGCAAGAAGACAGTAACACTGTGTTTGCTCTTCAGCCTCCTAGCCAGAACTGGCCAGCCTCCAAGGGCATTCAGGCTTCTACTTGGCAGCCTGAGGGATGACCTGCACTTTTTATACTGTTAGAGGAGTGAGTCAGGAGGGAGGGAACAGGAGTGGTTTGTCACCCCTGGAAACTCTGCCTCTTTCATGGCTTCATGGGAATTTGCCTGACTTGTTTTGTGGAGGTCTTTGGATGCTAATTCTGTTCTCTGTTCCAGACTATGGCTATCTTCCTAGTGCATAGTTCTAGTTGGGAACAAGCACCCAATAAATACTTACTGAATTTCATGGAAAAACTTCCATTGTTAGATTGAGGAGTGTCAGTGTATGGAAGAGTGCCCATGAGGAAAGGCTAATGAAGGTGGGGCTACTTAATCCTAAGAAAAGAATGCTAAGGTGGAGCCTCAAAATGATTTGTTTTCCCATATGACAAAAGTTATACTTTTGTTCTGTTGATTTTTTAAAAAAAGTACTCCCTTACCAATATGCCCATAGCTAGATACTACCGATCTTAGGTACCCTTTGGGTCTTCATTCTCCTTAAGCCGTAACTCATGAGCCCCCACCAATGAGTTTACTTTTAATAGTCAGCCAAGGGACACATAGTTCACAATAAAGGCATTTAATAAACTAGTATAACAACAGAACATTTCCCCCTATTAATTTTGAGTATATTATTCTACAGATAATACACTCACTGGAAAAAATAACCTTATGTAGAAATCATAGGTACATGTGGGGGAAAACCTGTGGCTAGGCTACTGACAGGATGAAGCACACATCAAGAGAACATGTGGCATATACACACAGACACAAAAGTTCCCTATGTTGTGAAAATCTCATTGTCTTCTAGCAATGTGATCAAACTGCTCTACATTGGACCTGCTTCTTGCCAGGAGTTTAATAACCACTATCTTCAGAGTCACCTAATACTTAGTCCAATATCCACTAAGAATGCTTTAGGGAATAAGCTTGTCCAATAAAGCTCTTTTTAGCCTGATTTTTTAGATAACAACTGTGTCATTGTGATAATTGTCATCTTAGGTAGTATCTTCAGAGCTACTTGCTCATCTGGTCTACTAGAAGTACTCTGATTATAGCAAGCCTCTTACCTACAGAAAAGGCTCTAATTATTCTTCCTTCTTCAGGCACTATCTATGAAGTTCCTTAAGCTCTTCCTAGTCAGTTCTTTTCAATGGCTGAGCTCTGCTGAGCTCTTCAGAGGCAACCATCTTAACCAGCACTCAAGAAATTCTTTGACTAAATCGTACTACAAAGGCAGGGCATGGAAACCTTCCTCTCTCTCCCTTTCTCATCCACTCCCATTCTTTTCCTTCACAATCCCATGGGAGTTATCATTAGGGAGTTGGGATAGTATTAGATTTGGAGTCAGAAGCCCTAGGTTTGAATCCTGGCATTATTACTGACTAAATAGTGAGTGTTAATCTTTCCTTGCTTATAAAATGAGGAAAATAAAATATATACAACTTATTTCACAGAATTGTTATGAAGAAATTTATTTATACAAATTAAAATGCTACATAATGCAAATTATTACAATTTTCCCTTCCTTCTTAACTTTTTTCTCCAAGCCTTTCTGATCCTTAGGCAATGGTTACTCTGGTAAGTAGTTGTAGAAGGTAGACTCCTGAAATGAGTGATGAAAGAATTAAGTGCCCACCAGGACTAATTAAAGTACAGGGAAAAATCTGGTTTACTATATGTTTACTTTTTCAGGGAGTTGCAGTAAAACTGTGCTGTAAATAATGCTACCTGGCCTCCCCTCTCTCCCTCCCCTGGCTTGAGGGAATAATTTAATTTTACTGTGGTGGTCAGATGGCATCATGAGATGTTTCTGCAGCTGTTAGTTTGTGTTTATTTCTTTATATAAAATTTAAATGACAATTTATATGTTTATGACTCTTATAAAATTTGAAGAGAGTCCCATTTTCCTTCGGTTAGATTTTATCGAGTGTCACTGAAGAGCATTTTCTCAGGTGTGCCAAACTATCTTTGTTGGCAAGAATATCTCTGAAGTGTTGTGGAGGGAAACATTCAAACCAGCCCTTAGAGCTCGCATGCTATATTTATGAAGGTTTGAAGCATGACAAATACGAACATTTATTTGGAAAATATTTGTTAGGGTTTTTTTTTCTTTCTTTTTTTTTCCTTCCATGGATGAAAGTTGAAGAGTTATTTCAATGTTCTTCCATTGAGTATTAGGGAAATAGTGAGGGTAGTACCAATAAGAAGAGAAACTTTATTAAGTGCCTTCTACATTCTTAGGTATTGTGCTAGGTGCTGTGGATACAGACAAAAATGCAACAATTTGTGCCTCCAAGGGGCTTATATTACATTGGAGAATAAAATCTATACATGGAATATTAAAATAAGGGAGAGGGAGCAAAGGAGATCTCTGGCATAGAGGTCCTAGAATATTTGATGGTGGAGAATGGATACTTAAAGGTCTGTTGGGCTATAGAAAGTCTTCATAGAGGAGGTGGCAGTTGAGCAGATTCTAGAAGAAAGGTAAGGAATATGAAAGGCAGAATTCTAGGGTTGGGAGATATAGTTTGTGACAATGCATAAACGCAGACAAAGTTAAATTCATTTGAAATTCAGGGATCAATTAGTAGGCCAGTTTAGCTGGAACATAAGAGTACATGAGAGGAAATGTTAAATAAGATTGTAGAGGGAGTCTGGTACCAGATTACTGCAGGGATTTAAAGTGTGCACATAACACTGTTTGTAATTATTAAAATGGTCACTAGTTAAGCTGGAATGCAATGTGGTTGGTTAGCTGTTGTTATAAAGAACTTCTGGGACAAGATGGAGGACACCTTGAATGACAGGATTGTTGATTTGAGACCTCAGAATGTACCCAGGTGGCATGAGCCAGGGCCAAAAGGCAGTTGGACCCACCCCTATAAATACCCAGGATGCACAGGACACAGGAACTCAATTTTGAGTATTGCTGGGTGGAGGGTGGATCTGGGAGTGTGGGTAGGCTCATACAAGCAATTTAGCATCCTTGTTGAGAGCTTTAGGAAACTATCATACCTACAAACAATAGAGCTGTGAGAGAGCAGTATTATTGACATCAAGGAAACATCAATAGCCTTCCCTATTCTTTGGCTTGGCTCTGGCCAAGTCAAGCCAGAGTTAGTGATAGGATGAAGAATCTCCAGCCTATATTTGATCCAACAACATCCATAGTTTCTGATTATCTCCTTGAATTAGTTAGCAATAGCATCCTGAAACCTCCTTCCTTTCCCTTGTTCCTAACCCCTTGTTGAGCTTGAATTAAATACTGTTGCTTAAGTTCAAATCAACATTTGGAGTACCTTCCTGATTGGTGGAACATCTAAAGCCATTAGGAAGAGGAATTTATTCACACAGTCAGACTCATAGCATTATCTAACCAGAGTACTAGTATTAGCCCAAATCAACAACAAATCAACCCCAGGCTAACACCCACAACTCCTCATTGGTTACTTGGTTGGGCAACTGCTAAAAGGGGACAGCTTGACAGACCCAGTCCAGTGGAGCCTGGCAGGCTGGGAGAGGCATTGCCCTTCTATTATCAATACTACAAAGATCTGTGTTTCTCCATTACCTTTTTTTAAAACAGTTTTTGGCTGAGCCATAAGGGAACTGATACCTGAGGGGTATAGGAACTATGGGGATAGCAAGAGTCACCTTTAGCTTTACCACCTTCTCCCTGTTTATTTATTCGGCAATGCAGGGAATTTTCAACCTTTGGTTCTATGTAATTCCTGAATATTGCCTGAAATTCCTGACAATATATGAATTCCTATAAATATTTAGCTTTGACCATGGCAGAATTCATATCATACCTGCCTACAATATTGGCTGTGATAATCACAACAATCCAGGGAATTTGGGGTCTCAAAAAGGCAATAGAACTGTTATGGGGGACTAGAAAGAACACAAATGAGGAGCTGCTGCAGGTTATGAAGGAGCAAATGAAACAAATGATTGAGATAAATAGGAAAATAAGAGCAGGACAGACTTTAGACTCCCATACAATATTACAGCTTGAGACAATAGAAAAGGCACACAGTCCAATTGCCACAAGTGTAGCCAATCCTTTGACTATGTAATAATGAACAGAGCCAGTACCCAAATGTTATGATAGAAGGGAGAGAGAGAGAGAGAGAGAGAGAGAGGGAGAGAAAGAGAGAGAGAGAGAGACAGAGAGAGAGAGAGAGAGAGAGAGAGAGAGAGAGAGAGAGAGTGTCTATGAGGTGGAGACTCTCTTCTAGCTCTTCCCTCCCACCAAATATGCACTGCTGAGAATTTAAGGGGTATCACCCCGAAACTGGGTGACCTGGATGGTTGTGCTGCCCCACAGGAGTTGGGGACGAGGCTTCCCTATAAAATGAGGTATGCATGCGGTACCCCAATCTGATTCTGAATCAGGGCGGGGTTCACGCAAGCCTCCCTTGAGATCAGTCAACTTCACAGCGAGTGGTCTGACTCCAAGATAGAGGCAGCCAGACCAAACTGTGATTTCCCTCCTCCCTTGTTGTCTCTTAGGCACTCTGGAATGCTTTCTGACTAATGAATGGCTTTTATTAATCACAATTCAGGGATTGGGGAAAGGGGTGAAGGGCAGAGGGATTTTGGGGTGCCTTCTTCTCTATTTCTATGGGGTCCATCACTCAGGTGGGAACCTTTGAGGTTCCCACTCCTAAGCGTCTCCCCTCACCACTTTTCCTTTAGTTTCTATTTCTATTTCCTATTTCTATCCTTTTCTATAATTGCAAGACAAACCAGAAAGGGTCTCTCAGCAAGGTTGGGTAATGGGAGAAGGAGCCCAAGAGATCACTCCCAAAATGGAGTCCCAACTGACTTGATGATTGAAGTCTTTCTGGGTGAGATGTGATGGGATGCCTTTGATGGGAATTAGGGTTTCAATGGCCAAAGAAAGATCCTCAGGAAGCCCTCAAGACTGGATCCAAGCTGAGATGTTCTCCTCTTCCCTTTCTCAGTCCTCTGCCGGAAATTCCTTCCCCTTCTCCTTCCTCCTCCAGAGCCTCCCAGAATCTTCTCTGGTCCCAACTGTCAGTAACTGTCACCAACAGCTTTCTTCTGGCTCTTTTTGTCCCATCGCCCATCCTTACAACTACAGGAAATCCTACCCAACCCAACAATGAGAAACAGGCCAACAATCAAACTGAGACAGGAACAGTAGGTCCTACCACAGTATCTTTATATCCCATTATCAATCAGGCTCAGTTTCGACCAGATGGAGAATTGGTATGGATGAAAACTTACAAGGTTTTCACGGCCCAGGACCTGGAAGTCCTTAGGAGAAGACTCTCCAAATACTTCCTTTCCCCATATAAGTCTGCAAAAGAATTAAAAATGACCTTTGATTTGTTTAACCCCAGTTGTAGTGTCATTGACTTTCTTTTGGATGAATTTTATACCCCCTCTGAGAAAGCTAGGTTCCTAGAAGAAACTAGAAGCAATGAGAATCTCGTTTCCTGGCCATTAAACCACTAAGACCTTGATATTTTCTCTCAAACCAATATGAGATACCTGCTTTGGTGTAGAACAGACCTCTTAGAAGCACTCAAAATCCATGCGAAATGACCCAATGCATGGAATAAGTATGAGAAACTGAGGCAGGCCAAGGACAAACACCCCAGTCTTTTTCTCGACAGACTTATTAGACTGCAGAATCCCTACCACACATAAGGAGGCAGTTCATAAAGGGGACCACCATACTCATTCAAATCTACTTTAAACATAGCTATCCTCAGTGGGAAACCCTAACAGTGGAAGAACTAAGGCAATATGCAACATTTATTCATGACTCTAAGAACAAAGAACAAAAAGCAAGAACTGAGTCAGATTCAGAGAAGGATAGATTAATAGCTGAACTGAAGAGGCAGTTGAAAGAGATGAAAAAGGACAAAGAGAGGAGATTAAAAATTTAGCTTTGCAGACAGCAAAAAGTCAAACCCACAAGCAGACAGAGTCCTATTCCAGTCCTAAGAAAACCTATAGCAAGGTACCACGGTGCTACCTATGCCAAAAACCAGGTCATCTGATCCGGCAATGTAGATTTAAGAAGCAAATTGACTTTACAAACAACAAGGCAGGCAGAGTCTCCCAGAGAATGTTTTACAACAGTAAATTGGGAAATAAGTCACAACAAAAAGAAGACAAAGAACATCAATGTTGTAAACATGATTGCAAAGCAAATTAAAAAACTCCCTCACTTGACAATATGCAAAGCTACCTCAAGATGGGAGTGAGACCGAGACACCAATGAAGCCAGGACACTAATTTATCCAGTTCATAGATAGGTGCTATAAAGAGAGAGAGCACTGAGCTCAATGGAGATAGAGGCAAAACAGAGAATGAGGCTGAAGTACTATGGTTAGGCACCAATAATGATAATCAATACACAATATTTGAAAACATAAACAGACAAAAGAGGAATTAGAAATGTACAAAGAAATAGCTCAAACGAAGAGAGAAATCTTTGGGGATGGACATACTCTTGTGGAGAACACTGAATTAGCACATGCTGCATTACAAGATGGGGATGTGAGAGACAAAGGCATGGTTCTGGTCCAATAATCACACATCAAATCAAATCAGCAAATAAATAGCAACACCTTCTTTCTACCAAGTTTTGTGCTAGTTGGACATAAACTGGGACATTGCCTTCATGGCTCTTACAGAGAAAGAACTGTTAGAGACAGGTAGATGTGAGTCAAAGCATATTATCTTTCATATCAGTATATTTACAATTTATTTGGGGGTTTTAGTTTTGTATGAATGTTTTCTTACAACAGCGACCAATATTGAAATGTGTTTTGCATGATAATAAAAGTAAAACAAAAAAAATAAATTAAACATCATGTTTGCCTTCTCGCTATCCATTTAATTATAGTGTAGGCTCACCACAAATGAAGTTTATGTGATAGGACATTTTATATAATAAATGCCTGATGAGAATATGGAATATGAGAGTTATAATATAAGAAGAAAGGGATTACTTCAAACTACACTTGTCCAGGAAGTAGATGAGAAATTAGTGAGGTTTTGAAGGGAAGATAGGATTTGAATATCTTAAAGGGAATTATATATTTTATATGTTTTTGATTTCTTCTCCAAATTTAGGAGAGGATTTGGAATAGATACTATCTGAGGTTTTTCAGTTCTGGATTTATGGATTTATGTTTAGAGATGTCAAATTAAAAAAAATTAAGCTGTTTCAAAAATCATTTTTCTGTTTTTCTGTTTTGGGGGTACTAGATTATGGTCATGGAAATTTTAGGGGAAATTGTAAGATGAGCAATATTTTTAAAAAACCTTCTTTGGAGATAAAAAGTCATTTAATTATTTTGGGAACATAAGAATTTATTATTTATATATTGGTGCTTTAGATTTTTGTAGTGATTACAGCCCTGGAATTTAAACAAAGTTTTAAAGAAGAATTATACTATCCATTCAAAGGAAAGAAGTAGACTTTATTTGGCTTACATAAAAGGTTATATAATTTAACTGGATACACCTAAGGCTGGGATCATGAAGGAAGATTAAGTAAGAGACAAGAAGAATAACACTAGAGGGACAGGTAAAACCTCCATGCCAAAGAAGGATAGGGAAGGCCATGGAAGGCATACAACCAAGAATGTCACCAGAGCCTTAGAACATGACAGGAGAAGGAGAAAATCCAAGATGGTCTTATGAAAGGCAGCTTCCTTAACGTGGCATATGCATGATTAAAAAAATTTTTCAATACTGCTTATGTGTGGGACAGAAGGGAAGCCTAGATCTTTCGATTTGTCCCACTTACTGGGCAATGCTGCAAAAAGCCTGGGCATTTTATATCAAGAGATGGAGTCTTCTGATTTGCTTCCTACCTTGAGTGTCATAGGCAAGGAGCTGGTAGGGTTATACTATGGATCATGGAAGATTCTAATGTGGAAGGTAGCGGGCATTGAAGATTCTTTAAAAGGGAGAGGATATAGTCAAGGACAGAGACAACTTCTCACAAGAAAGACTAAGAGGGTTTACCATTAAGATGGTGGTCATAAAGATGAAAGGTCATAAAGAAATAGTGCTCTCATGTATTTTGCAGCAATTATTTTTAAAAGGTGCCACTTTGAATTATGATAAAGAAATTCAAAGAGAAACATTACTAAGCTCCTTCATCCAGGCCAGGCAGGACTACACAAAAAATTAGCCAGAAACCACTAGTGTTGAAAGAGGGGTCCTGCCAAGAGAGCCAGAAGAAGCTCAGCTAAATAGGTCAGAAGCCAGTAGCAGTGACTTGACTGGGGAAGCCCGCAGCAGCATCTGGAGAAGCAAGCAATAAGGGAGGGGAATGTGTGAAGGCATGAAGTGGCACCCTGACTGAAGACAGCCAACCACAGAACTGTAAGTAGGAATATTAAACCCTGCCAAGGGCTGAGCACAGATATATAAGGAAAATAGCAACTAGTATATGGAGCTAAGAAAATCAAGGTCATGACTAAACAGAGCTGGCCTTGGCACAAAGTCCAAATTAGAAACTGCTAGAGATATCAATAAACAGAAAGACAATGAACACAATGAAGAAATATTATATACCTAGAGATGCCCAAGATGTAAACCAAGAAAAAGACAGTAACTCCACAACAATAATAAACAGAGGGGCAGTGAGATAGCTCAGTGGATAGAGAGCCAGGCTTGGAGACAGGAGATCTTGGGTTCAAATCTGACCTCAGATACTTTTTGGACATGTGATCCTGAGCAAGTCTAGCCCTTATAGCTCTTCTGCCTTGGAATTAATGCTTAATATTGATTCTAAGAAGAAGGTATGTGTTAAAAAAGAAACCAACCAAAACAATAATAATCAGAGCCTCATGGTAAAAGATACCTGGTCACAAGAATTATAGGAGTACCTGGAAGGACAGAATCAAGAGATATGCATGAAATAAGAACTCTAAAGTAAAAAGGCAGAAGAATATTAAATAGTTGAGAACAGAAAGCAGGAAATTTTAATTAGAATAAACCAAATAGGGTTAATAACTCCAGGAAACAAGAATTAGTATAAAAGAAACAAAATATTGCAACAAAAAGAAGAAAATTTTAAATATTTTATAAAAACCACCTAATGTAGAAAGTAAGTCAAGAAGAGATAAATTAAAAATCGGATTTCCTGAAGACTGCAATGACACCCCATGCCTTCCAAACTCCATAAAAAAGCCTGGATACTGTATTTCACAAAATTAAAAATAAAAACTGGAAATTGCCCAGGTGTATTGGAACTGGAAAGCAAAGTCAGCTAGTTAATTAGGAAGCACTAATTAAGTACTTTCTATGTGCCAGGCAATATATTAAGTGCTAGGGCTACAAAGAAAAGAAATGGAAAAGACTGTGTTCTCAAGAAGGCTACATTATAATAAGGGAGATAGCATATAAATAACTATGCATTTATGCAGTATTTGTGGTGGTTCAGTTCTTGTCACTCTTTGTGACCCTAGGGATCATCCTGTCCATAGGGTTTTCTTCACAAAGATACTGGAGTGGTTTGTCATTTCCTTTTCCAGTGGATTAAGGCAAACAGAGGATAAATGACTTGCCTCGGGTGTACACAGTAAATTTCCGAGGATGGATCTGAACCAGGTCTTCCTGACTCCAGACCCAGTGCTTTGTCTATTGAGTCCTTTAGCTCTCCCCATATACATACTATATACAATATAAAAGGATGCTGATCTCAGAAGAAAGTCACTAGCCATATGGGAGCAGGATGGAGACTGGCCTCCTGAATGTGATAGGATTTGACCTAAATCTTAAACTAAAGAGACCAGGAGGCAGATGTGACTAAGGAGAAAATTCCAGGCTTGGGGGATAGTTTGTGAAATGCAATAAACTTGGGAGATAGAATAATAAACTTGTTTGAGGAACCATAAATAAATGTCATGTGAGCATAGATTACATATATGGAACCAGATTGTGAAGGGCTTTAAATGCCATTTTTTTATCCTGGAAGTAATAGGGACCTGCTAGAGTTTATCTTGTAGGAAGATGAAATGATTAGATCTCTATTTTAGGAAAATCACTCTGGCAGTTGAACAGAGATAAGACTGGAGTTGGGAGATATTTGAGGCAGGCAGCCCCACCAGAAGGCTACTTCAGTAATTTAAGCTGGAGATGATGAAGGACTGCACCATAATGGTGGCTCTATGAGTGGAGAGGACACACATATGAGAGATGATACTTGAACCCATGATATATAATATAGAAGGACAATAAAGGAAAGAACTTTGGAAGATATCTGTGTTTAGTGAGTGTGATCTGGAAGGAGATCCAGCAAAGGACATTGAAAAGGAGCAGTGAAAAAAAAAAGCATCTGTCAGTGCTGGAAAGATCTACATGAACTGATGAAGAGCAAAATAAGTAGAATTGGGAAACTGGACACAGTAATAACAATATTGTATGATGATCAACTGTGAAAGACTTGACTACTCTCAGCAATACAATGATCTGGGACAATTCTGAAGGACTTATGATAAAGAATATTATCTATCTACAGAGAAAGAACTGTTGGAGTCAGATGCAAATCAAAGCATACTATCTTTCGCATTAGTTTAAGGTTTTGTTGTGGGGTTTTGGTTTTATACGAGCATTTTCTCACAACAATGACCAATATGGAAGTATCTTTTGCATGATGATTGATTTATAATCTAGATCAGATTGCCTACCATCTCTGAGAAGGGGAAGTTAAGGGAGGGAGGAAGACAATTTAGATCTTATAATTTTGGAAAATGTATGTTGAAAATTGTTATTACATGTAATTGGGAAAATAAAATCTCTTTGAACAACAATAACAAAAAAGCATCCATCTGTCACCTCCTGAAAGAAACCCTAGAATGAAAACTCCCAGGAATGTGGGGAAAGAAAAAGATACTGCAAACAGTGAGAAAGAAAGAATTCAAGTACGAAAGTAGAATCACACAAGACTTGGCTGTAGCTGCTTTGATGAAGACAAAATTTTAGAGTAATGTATTTCCAAAAATAAAATAGAAAGAACTGCAATCAGGAATAACATACTCTGAAAATTATTCTGATTTTGAAATTTGAACCCGGGATTGCATATCTCCAAGCCTGGCTCTCTGTCTACTCACTGAGGAACTTAGCTTCCCTAAGACCCAATCTTAAATGAAAAAACATTTTTTTAAACTGAGCATAATCCTATAGGGAAAAAGGGAATTTAATAGAATATTATACTTTAAAACATCCCTAATGAAAACAAATAAGAGCCTAACAGAAACTGACTTCCAAATACAAGAAGCAAAGGAATCAAAGAAAGGTCCCAAGGCATAATGTTCTAACCCATAAAAACCTCATAAGCAATATTTGAACAGTGCAGTATTTATTGGGTGCTTGTTCCCAGGTAAGACACCCATAAAACAAAAGAGGTGAGTAGAATATCCAAATATATTGTTTACAAGGGATATACTTGAAACATAAAATTTCATATAGTAAATCAGAATTCTGGACTAGAATTTATTATATTTCAAATAAATTCTAAAAAGCAGAAATAGTAATTATGCTTTCAGACAAGCAAAAACAGACATTGCAAAAAGAAATAAATGAGAAATTACATTATGTTTACTGATACCATAGACAATTAAATCAATAACTAAAACATCTTTATACACATATATGTATACGTGATATATATTTAGCAAATTACATGGCCTCTTCAGATAATAAGATTGTCTACCCAGAGCTGAAACCCCTCAAGGTTCAATCCCTCACAAATCTTGCCTAACATCACATAGGTAGTAATCATCAGAGGCAGCATTTGAATCTAGGATCGTTAACTGTGGAGCCAGTGCTCCTTCCATTATATATCACATATATGTCTAAAAGAAAAATTAATTTAGTTACAAAGATGAATAGAGAGCAAACCCTGATCACTGTAAACCTCATTTTATTCCTGTCAGGCTTAAATAAATTTAAATAAGGAAGCAAGTTTAGGTGCTGAATATAACGCAGGAGACTTAAGTATGATAGATAACTAGAAGTCACTGGATGGGAGTTGAGTAAATCTGAGGTACAATTTATCATTAGACTCCAACTGTTATCGCTGCTTAATCTAACTTTTTTCATCCTTTCAGCTAATTTTTTGTTTATATCTCCTGCTAACATCAGACTATCTTAGAACAGAATTTGGTTCTATATTTTTCAAAAGACATTAAGCCTAAATAAATATTACAACTTACTCTTTATTTAATTTTGTCTTATTGTTGTAGTTTTAATCCAAAAGATATATTTAATGACTACTTAACCTCAGACATAAAAAAGTATGAAAAATGTTAGCTAAACCGTGTGTGTGTGTGTGTGTGTGTGTGTGTGTATGCGTGTTTGCATAGTTACTTCATCAAACAAACACCATATGTTCTTTTCACTTATGGCTCTTTGCATCTTTTCCATTGCTTGATCTCTCCAGTTTCCCCTGTTTTGAAGATATAAAACAGATTGTTAAAAAATAAAAAGCCTTTTACCTTCTGTCTTAAAAATCAATACTAACTGTTGGTTCCAAGGCAGAAGAATGATAAGGGCTAGGCAGTGGGGGTTAAATGACTTGCCCTACATCTAGGAAGTATTGGATGTCGGATTTGAACCCAGGACTTAATGTTTCTAGATCTGACTCTGTCTACTATCTGTATAGCTGGTTTGCTACCCCCTCCCCATTTTAAAAGTCTTTAATCGCCTGCTTCCTGCTTGAAGTTTATTGTAGGGAAGTTATTTTGCCTTTTGAGAATTCCTCATTTAGCTCTTAGAACCTCTCTCATATTGTCTTAGCATAGAAAAAGCAGCAAAGCAAGAAATTGAACCTGGCTTTGATGATGATTTTCTTACATTTTCTCATGACTGTTAAAATTCTGTGATGATAGGTAGTAGTAAGTAGCACAATAGTTAGAGCTTTAGGTTTGGATTTAGGAAATCCCAAATTCAAATTTGAACCCAATTACATATTAGCCGTGTGACTCCAGGCAAGTCACTTAACCTCTGTTTGCCTCATTTTTTCTTAATTGTAAAATGGACATAGTAACAGCAGGGTTGTTGTGAGGACCTAATAAGATAATATTTGTAAAAACCACTTAGCACATAGTAAATATTAAATGTTTTATGATCAAGAATTAATGGCATCTAGTCAATACAGGAAAGGTTGTGGACAGGTAAGCATAGGAAAAGCATTGTTGGAGGAGCTGTGAATTAGTATAGTCATTCTGGAAAATTATTTGGAATTATACAAATATAGGGTCTAAAATATTTATATTATTGGCTCAGAGAATCCAGTGCTAGGTATATCTAAGGAGGTTACTGATAAAAAGAAAGGCTCCTTATATACCATATATACCAAAATATTTACAGCAGCATTTTTTTGTGATAGCAAAGAATTAGAAACAAAGTAGATGCTCATTGGCCAGGGAAATCTCTAAGCAAATTCTGGTACTAGAACGTAACTGAATATTATTGTGCTGTAAGAAATGACCCAGATCAGCCTCATTTCCACTTCTCCTGGGACCTTGCCCAATTCCCATAGACTAAGATTCTTACCTAAATTAATTATTAATCATCCATTATAACTAATCCATTACTATTCTATTAAGAGTTACTCTTCAAGAACTATCTATGAATGGCTTAACAGCTTTAGTCCAGAGGTTTTTAAGTGTTAGTGCAGATGCTGTTATTAAAGGGAAAATCAGGAACCTTTCTTGCCCGAGGCTGATACAGCTTCAGCTGCAACATTGGTCATGATTTCTGGCTTCTTATTTTCCACGACAGACAGTTTCAGCAATATGATAGCTTGAGTTGTTCAACTTCAGGTTGCAACAAGAATGTTTGCATTTTCTGATGCGTTTATGACTGGAGTAGAACACTTCAACCTGCCTTCAAGATAGGGAGATTTTAATTGAGTTTCTCAAATGGCCAGGAGTGGGTGACCCTTTTCCTTGATAGATGGAGTCTTTATTTAAGTTTCTTAGCCATAATATTGCCTATGGAAGTGACGCTGTACCTGGCGTAGAAGTCATGAACCAGGTATCTGATTTCCTCAATCTGCCAATTATTTGTCTTAGACTTCACTAGCCAGGGGTAGTATCACATAATTTAAAATAAATCACTTGTCTTATGCAATAGGGCAGATCCCAAGGAGTTTTATTCCTCTGCTCCTTATCTGAGTTTAGAACTTATAGGAAGACTTGAGTTTAGATCTCCTTTTCACTTCTTACTAGCTGGTGTACATGGAAGGTCACTTAACCCTGTATAGAGCATTAGGCAGTAGTAGCACAGTTTGCCTTTACCTGGTTACCTCTTCACCAGGCTCAAGAGGGCTTTGTTGAATTAAATCCAGCAGCTCTCCTTCTCTCCCTCTTTGGGAGGAAGACTGAGGCAACACTTTGGAGTTTAACTCTTTCCCTAGTGAAGGGAGAGGGAAGGCTGGGTCCTTCTCCTAGTCTTCTGACAATAGGTCTCATATTGGTCAACTTTATTTTAACCAAAGCTTAGCTTAACTAAACTTTAAGTGCTACATAAATAAATTTATTTGGTGCACACATTGTTTAACTAATCATTATTTTTAATTCCCTCAAAATAGGTTTTTAGCTTAAGAGTTCAAGTCATCATGTGGTTTTTAAATTCTGAAATTCGTACAATGTAGTACAGAAATTCAGTGTGTGATAATTTTGGGGGTGCTCTTAGAGTACTAAACTGCCCAACCTGTTTTAATATCCCTAGTGTCCAATGAGTATCACCATTTTAACTACTTCAGACTTTTTAATGGTTTATTTCTGGAGTCTTATTTCAGGCAAAACAAGCTTTTTTTTTTTTTTTTTTTTTTTTTTTTTTTTTTTTTTGGTGCTAGCTTTTATTGTTAAGCCTGAAATTGAAGCTTTATTAGGATTAAGTGTTTAATGGTATAATTTGCTACATCTGTTGCACACCAGAGCCCTTTTTGAATAAATCCTTCTCACAAATAAATAAATCATTGTTTTAATTTTGCATGGATTTACATTCAATACGTTGTTATCTCCAACTAAAGGAGATTATGAAAAAGGGTTCACAAAGGATGTTTTATTCCCTGACCTCCATTCTTCTGAATTTTCCCCATCCAAGGTAGAAGTATTTGTATTAAGATTTTTTAGGGGGAGGGAGAAAGGACTACAACGTTGTTGTACTAGTTTTTGAAGACAAGTCATTATAGTTTAAAATTGACCACATTGAACATTTTTTACTTAATGAGTGTCTGCTCTTTTACTCACTAAAAAGTGCTGTGTTTTACCATCACCTCACATTGAAATCTAACTTACTTTGAAGACCTGAGGATGGTCCAGGGAACATTATTGGAAGGCACCCTTCTGTGATTCTTGGCAAGAAAATGAACAACTATTACTTGATTTGCTTTCCCTGAGAAATGCAAAAAACCATAAGGTCCTATGTTTATGTTTTAAATTTTGAAGACAGTCTCAACCACATGTTTTTAAGGAGTCAGATTATGGTGGTACAACATATTTGCTAGTTTAGATCATTTTTAGTTACACTCATATACATGCTTGTGCCCCCTAATTTCATGCATAATTATGATTTACTCATGTAAAGGGTTGCAAAAGTATGGTCATTTTCCCACATAAATGTATGTACAGCAGGTACTTATACCCAAGATATAAACAAGAAAGGAAATCAATTTTTTCTATATTTGAGGATTTACATGCCTTTCTTCAAAGCCTATATTGGTAAAGATTTGTAGTGGGTAATGGGACCTTTTGATAAAGGATCTGTACTTCTGAGGTAGTTACTTAAATTAATTTTAAAAAATTAACCTTTCAAAAAACCTTCATATTGCTCATCTTTTAGAATTTAATAATTTGTGTAAGTGACCGCCATGGGTCTAGTCATGGGATAAATAATGGAGCAAGCAATGAGGTATGTAGGGTGTTAAGGGAAGACTAGTACCACTGGTGTAATGGCCTCTTGAGCCCTATTCAGGGCTGTTTTCTTCCTTTGGTGTCTATCTGCCACTCAGCTCTCACCTGTGGTTCTAAGGAGCTATAGCATGAGCAGGGGCTGCACTCCAGTAAACCATTTTGGCAGGTTGCCTAAACCAGGTTGAGAGTAACTAACAGGCCTTAGACCCACTGGTGAATTGGGGGGGAGTGTACCCCCAGGCATAAGAAGACTTCTGGCAGAAGAGGCTGATGAGAACAATTTGTTCCAGTGGCCTTGAAAGCTATGGAATCAGGTGCTATAGAGCGCTTAGAACAGTGATGGGCAACCTTTTGAGCTTGGTGTGTCAAAATTCACCAAAAAATCGAGCATTACTCGGGTGGTGTGTCACTTTGAGAAAAAACCCACAATTTTGTGATATTTATAGTTTAAATAACAAAAATGTATAATGGTAACATATAACTGTATTTAATAAACCAAAATAGGTAAATTAAGATAGGTAGAATTGTCATCTGTATTGCACAGAGTGTCTACACGACACTACAGCAAATGTTGCATCCTCGGCATGTGGCCCCATACTTTGTGTCATCAAAAATGACTACGTGTCAATGCTGACACACGTGTCATAGGTTTGCCATCACCAGCTTAGAATTTGGTAGACATTGAAGAAGCCAAGGCCATCCACTGTCTACTGAGCCATCGCCAGGCATCTTGACTTGTCTTGCTACTGGACTTTGATGCCTCTGGGAGAGAGAATGAGGTTGGAGATTTTGTGCAACTCTGCCTCACTTAAATCCAATTTAAGTAGAGTCAAAAGACATCACTAAGTTATACCATTTTGGCTCTCTTCAAGTACTAGGGACAGCAACCCAGCAACCAGGAGCAATGTCTAAACAAAGTGGGTCATGGTATGAAAAACCTAGAGCCAGAAGTCACCCCAGTGGCTATCAGGTCTAGCTCTCTAATTTTATAAGTGAGGAAACTGAAGCCCAGAGACCTTAAGTGATTTGCCCACGTTATTTCTTGCCACAATAACATTCAATTACATCCATGTACTATGATTTGTTGATTAGCAATTTTTCCAGCGAATGGTTATTTCCTTTGTTTCCAATTCTTTATCACAAAAAATGCTGCTATAAATATTTTGGTATATGAGGAGTCTTTCTTTTTATCAGTAACCTCCTTGGATATACCTAGCACTGAATTCTCTGAGCCAAAGATATGAATGTTTTAGTCCTTTTATTTGTATAATCCCAAATAGTTTTCCAGAATGACTGTACTAATTCATAGCTCCAATAACAATGCTTTTACTATTATGCTTCTTTCCACAACCTCTCCAGAATTAACTAGATGCCATTAATTCTTAATCATAAAACATTTATTAAAAAAAATAAAAAGCAAAAGTCAGTATAGTAGTAGCTTACTCATTCACTCTGTGAATGCACACAATGTCCTTTAGAAGAATGTGCACAAACTTAGAAACGGACATCATGGAGGCGACCAAGTAAGAATACCTACGTGTCCAGGCAATTCCTGACTCTGAACTGCAGACACTGATGTTGTTGGACTATTTAGAGAATGATTAGAACCAAAAGTTAACTGCTAGGTAGGTTTTTCTGCTGGCTTGTTCTACTTTCTACTACTCTATTGAACCTTTCTTGGGTTAGGTTTTGAGGCATTATTATGCCCTTTTAACAAAAGAAATTTCCTTAAGCCTGGGAATCAGTTCCCAAGACTATTTAGGTTGACTAATTTGGGCTCTGAGGAGTTTGCTCCTCAAACTGTATGTAGAAGTAAAGGGCAAGGCACGTAAATTTATCTTTTCTCTAAACTGTTTTATTGAGGAACAGAGGATTTTTCTTGCTCTAATCAACTCCTGGCAACACCACTTCCTTCATTCAGCTTACCTCTGAGCCATCCTTTCATTGAGTCCAGGGTAAAGCAAAAGATGTAAAAATATGTCTTTTTCCAGTAAACTGTGCAGAAGGGTTAATGAAAAGTTACAACTTCTCTTTTTTCTCAACCAGATACTTTTCTGTCTTTCATTAGTTCAGGTGGACTTGACTGAACTCAGCTTTTTAGCCTCTTTCTTCTTTTTTGGTCTCTTCTCATTCCTCAGTTTCTCTTTTCTTCCCTCTGGTCTCAGTCTGATTCTTTGCTAATTGACTCTTGCCTCAAAGTAAGGTCATCTTGTGTGAAGTGAAGTAACTCACCTCTTTCTTAGGATGAAAAACTGAAATTTCCATTTCTGTCCAACTTTCAACAAATAGGCAATGTACAGTTGTTTCATGGTTATCAAGAAATACTAATATCAGAATTTTCCAACTATCAATATTAAAGTCCTTACAACAATCTTATATAGATTATCTGTTGGGAAATGAAACATTTTGGCTATCTTTACCTTCTCTGTATACTTTTCTCTGAGCACTTAATTTCTCTCAGGCCCTCTTATAACTTGTCTTTGTCTCTCCAAAGATAAGTTTTCCTTTGATCTACTTTCTCAAAGGTTCTTTCAGAACTATCTATGTTTCTGTACTTTTCTTGAAATAAAATAGTCCAAAGCTCACCAAAAGACTTTGCTGACTTCTTTGTTTTCTTTTAGAAATGCTTATTTACTCATAGAAATAATGCTGCCATCATGTATCTAGAACAGACAGCAGAAAATTCTTCTATTAGAGATATGTGGTTGTACTGTAATGTGGAATCATTTGCCCATAATGTGTCTTGTCTAGAACTCTTTTCCACGTTTGAACATGGAATGTTCAAAATGCAATGACCCTAACAAATGTACTTAGATTATTCTCTTCTTTATTTGAGTTCCCATCTGCATGTGTGAATTGTAAGCTTCATGAAGATAAGTCCCATAGTTTTTTTTCAGTCTTTCTTAGTAACTAGTACAACCCTTTGCACATAGTAGGACCATAACAAATGAATGACTCTTAAAGAAGTATAATATCAGTTTTGTTCTTATGGCCCATGGCACATCTTTCTTTCTTTTTTAAAACAATTATTTATTTAATTAATTTAGAATATTTTTCCATGGTCACATGCTTCATGTTCTTTCCTTCACCTCTTCCCTCCCTCCTCCCATTGCCATCGAGCAATTCAACTGGGTTTTACACGTATTATTGACCAAGACCTATTTCCATATTATTAATATTTGCAATATAGTGATCATTCAAAGCCAGCATCCCCAATCATATCCCCATCAAAACATGTGATCAAGCAAATGTTTTTCTTCTGTGTTTATATTTCCACAGGTCTTTCTCTGAGTGTGAATAGTGTTCTTTCTCATAAGTCCCTCAGAATTGTCCTGGATCCTTGCATTGCTGCTAGTAGAGAGGTCCATTATGTTAGATTGTGCCACAGTGTATCCGTCTTTGTGTACAGTGTTCTCCTGATTCTGCTCCTTTCACTCTGCATCAATTCCTGGAGGTCGTTCCAATTCACTTGGAATTCATCCAGTTCGTTATTCCTTTGAGCACAATAGTATTCCATCACCAACAGATACCATAATTTGTTCAACCATTCCCCAATGGAAGGGCATCCCCTCATTTTCTAATTTTTTTTGCTACCACAAAGAACACAGCTATAAATATTTTTGTACAAGTCTTTTTCCTTATTATCTCTTTAGGGTACAAACCCAGTAGTTGTATGGCAGGATCAAAGGGCAGGTATTCTTTTAAAGCCCTTTGGGCATAGTTCCAAATTGCCATCCAGAATGGTTGGATCAATTCACAACTCCACCAGCAGAAGAAAGTATGTTATAAATGAATGTTTTAGAATGTGTCATAACTTGAGAGCCAGGCCTAGAGACGGGAGGCCCTAGGTTCAAATCCGGCCTCAGACACTTCCCAGCTGTGTGACCCTGGGCAAGTCACTTGACCCCCATTGCCTACCCTTACCACTCTTCTGCCTTGGAGCCAATACACAGTATTGACTCCAAGATGGAAGGTAAGGGTTAAAAAAAAAGAATGTGTCATAACTGTAACAATAAGCATGGGACTGGGATTTATGGAACCCAGGTTTGAATTCCAGATATCTCACTAAATATCTATGTGATTTTTCTTCTTCCACTAAGCTATATGACCTTGGGCAAGGCATGGGAGCTCTTAGGGCTTTAATTTCCTCATTTGTTATGATGAGGGGATTTTATGAAATCATTCTAAGGTCTCTTCTATCTCTAACAATGTATAAATACATTAAGTTGAAATGAGTGATGAGTGGATAAAAGTAAGAAGGAATTCCAAAGTCCAAGTTCAAGGTGATATGTATAAAGGATAGAGGATATTGATACTTCCAATCTTAGATAGTACGTTTTTGATATTTTATTTAGATTTTCTTTTTTTGTTCAGAATTGAAGTTCTTCTTCCTAGAAACATATCTCTTGCTATGCAGTGGAACTTTTAAATAGAGGGAGGGGGTAGCTAGGTGGCTCATTAAACTGAGAGCCAGGCCTAGAATTGGGAGGTTCTGGGTTCAAATGTGATCCCAGACACATCTTAGTTGTGACCCTGGGCACGTCACTTAACCCCCATTGCCTAGCCCTTACTGCTCTTCTTTCTTAGAACCAATGCATAGTATTGATTCTAAGATGAAGGTAAGGGCTCAATAAATAAATAAATAAATAAAATAGAGGAAATAAAAAAACCTTCCTTTGCTTCACTTGTTAGAACTAGCCTTATATAAATTAGCTGTTGGGAACCAGCCATCAGTATTTCTCTGCTGATAGTGATTCAATGGGTAGATACAGGGTTTCATACAGGTAAGTTGACATTTACTAGAGTGATATCCCCCAAAGACAAAAGGGGAAAGAAAGCACAAAGGTTACCTTTTCTGGCCATACTGCTGTAGAGGCCTGCCCCCTGCAGGTAGGAAAGAAATTGAGCCTCCTTTGACCCTTAGTTTTCTTTTCCTTCAATGTGATAAGAGGGATTTAGGTCAATTCAAAAAACTTTATTCATTGCTTGCTATATTCAAGATCTTGGATGAAACCCTATAGGGGATCCAAAGATAGATAACTATATAATCTGTGTCCTCAAAGAGCTTTCAATCTAATGAAAATAAGATATGGACAATTAACTACAATGCAAGTCTACCTTTGTGTAATGCCAGAAGTACAGAGTACTATGAATCATAGGCTAATAGATAAATTCACAGCTAGAAAAGACCTTAAAAGTGATCTATCACAATCTTCCTTTTTTTTTTACAGATGAACAAACCGAGTAAAATGACTTATTTAAAATAGCATAGATAATAAGTGGCAGAACTGAAATTCATACACAAATCCCCTGACTCCTAACTTATTCCTCTTCTCACTGCTTCAGGATGCCCCTCAAAACAAAGAGCAGCATTACCTATATGTGTGTGGCAGCAGGGACATGGGGGCAGGAGATCAGAGAAGAGGGTATGGAGGTAGCATTTGAGATGGACTTTGAAGGATGGTTATTGTCAAGAAAGCACTTTTTGAAATTGAGAAGTGGGCTGCTATTATAGTTATTTTCATCATGTAGGAGGGGCATATAATTTCTGATCCTCTAATGTTCATTCATGTGTGAAGTTACATGAATCAGGTGACATACATGTGATGGATGGCCATTTCATCTTTCTGACTGATCAACAAATTGTCCAGCCATCAGCCTTTCTGCATGTGTTTTTGTAATAGTATGTAATGCTAATTCTTGGCAGTTTTATATTTCCATAACCTGGAAGCCATAGGTATCAATCAGCCCAAAGCTGTAGGAATTGCCTTGGAACATATGATGAAATAATTAGGTTCATCATATACATATGCTTCCATTCAGTCACCAAACTGAATATTTAATCACTGGTTTGAAAACCATGTTACCATCTGGATGTGATAGCTATTTTAAATGGCTTTCATCTGTATGGGACAGATATGATGAGGAGCTGCCTGAAGGGAATGCCCCCCTAACAGTAGATATTGTTCCGCACAATTGTTTCTTAAAAACATGGAAGACAAACCACAGTAACACCTCATTTATCTGACATCATCTGGGAATGAGTTGTACTGAATAAGTGAACTTTCTGTGTTCCTGAAGCTTTATATCCCTTGGCACTGAAACTTAAAAAAAATTAACCATCTTGGGTTAAAATCTTTCTAAAATATATTATAGAACAAGAATCAGCATTTATATGGTGCTTTAAAGTTTAAACTAATTGTTCCATTTGAATCTCTCAAATCCAGTGAATTTTGGACCTTTGATGGTATTATTTTACAGATGAAGAAAGTGAGGCCCAGTAAGGTTTAGTGATCTCATCTCCAATGAGGTAATACTTATAGAATGCTTTGTATACAGAGCATTTAATAGTTGCTTAAAAGATGCTTGTTCCCCACCATGATCACCCAGCTGGCAGGTGGCAGAGGCTGGATTTGAACCCAGATCTTCTTGACTCCAAGTCCAACATCCTAACATTTTGTACTCAAAATGTATTATCAAAAAAAGAAAAAAGAGCTATCTGCTCAAATATCTTGTAATTATTGTTAGTAATCATAAGGAACTAGAAACAGCGCCAAATATCCAACAACTGGCGAATGGCTGAACGAACTGTGGCATATCAGGATAATGGAGTAGCACAATAATGTAATTAATAATGATACATATGAGGGGCATCCATGTAGAGAATGGACACACAAATATTGTGTAGGTGGGCTGAGAGATACAGTAGTAGTGTCAAATTAGCTGTTGGGGATATCTGTGTGGAAATTCATTTTTAAAAAACAAGGAAGTTGCAAATGTATGTCTCATTTTGTTATTTTTAAAGTTAAATTTATTTAAAACTATTAAATAAAATAAAAGGTATTATGTGTTTTCCTGCCTCCTTAAGCATGGACTATTCAGTCATCAAGGCAGTGGAACATAATGAATAGGGAGATATACTGGGAATTGAATCTCTCCTTGGACACTTACTATGAGTGTGATCCTGGGCAAGTCCCTCAACTTCTCTGAGATTCAAATTCCTTGTCTATAAAGTAATGATAATAAATTAAGCCTACGTTTCAGGGATTGAAACCTTAACATACTCTATAAGTATTAACTGTGATGATGATGATGATGATGATGATGATGAACATCTTGATTCATAAGATTTAGTTTTAAGGGGGAGATCATCTGTTTCATCATACTCAAGTGTTGTGTAGTTCAGAAATAATCCAATTTGTGATGACTTCAGAGACTATTAGGCTATGTTCCTTATGCTGAATAATTATAAACTGTGGTGCTTTTGGACTTTTTCCTACTTTTTTTTTCTTCTGTCTCAATGTCAGGGAATCTGAGGTTACTTCTTACTACTAATAGTGGACCTGCCTGTAGCAAGTCCTTTGATCATACCTGATTTGTGGCTTTAGACTGGGAAAAGAAATGACCATGATGCATTGTATCCAAAATAAGACCCAGAAAGGGCCTTGAAGAGCCCTCCTGGGAGTCAAGTGTTGGTGCTTTGCTGCAATCTTTGTGACATTTGTTTTTGATGTTTAATTTTTGATGCCTAATCTTTTGCTTACCCTCTAGTCTTGATGCAGCCAAGAGTTATGAAATGCCTTCTCTGCGGTGGGTTTGTTGTTCTAGGCTCTGAAGAAAATAATTAATAACAATTAATTTAATAACTAATTAATGTTGTTAGCCCTGTGGAATAGCTGGCTAGCAAAATTATTGTTCCTGTTTTACAGATGAGGATCCTGAAGCTCTGAGGGGTTAAGTGTATTTCTCATGGCCTTGAAGCCCCGGGCATACCATCAAAGGTTAGGACCCAGGAGGAGTGAAAAAATGTGTGTGTATTCACAACTATATTCAGATCAGACAATACCGGGGTACCAGAGGGACACAGAGGACACATTTCCAGTTGGGAAGATGAAAGAAGGGTTCCTAAGGGAAGTGCTTTGTTGGGTTCTGGACAGGAGACATTGCTAGATAAAAAACTTCTAGATAACTGAGATACTTCGGAGATCAGTTCCTATATGTAACTTTCATCCCTGGAAAGTGATATGAAAGCTTTACCTTGTCTTTGATGAACAAAAATTAGCCTGGAGTGTGTGAATCTTGTGGTGCTTTCTCTGGCAAATAAGGAACCTTTCTGCAGGAGCGGGTCAGCTTTCGCTCAGGCTAGTTCTCCTCTCCTACTGCCCCCTTAACCCTTCCTCCCCCCTCCACTGTAGCCAGCTAGAATGAATAGATTGGGGGGCGGGTAAGGAGGGAAGGCAAGGCACCCTTTTATGTAGCAGAGTAATATAATAGTGTGTTTTTTTCCTTTTTTATTCTTTAACTTGGTATGAGCCCCTGCTGTACTTTCCTCCCAGTTAACCTTGACTTTATGAACTCTGTTGCTGCTACTTGCAAGACATTTGATCGAGGCATTATCATTGTTGTAGAAAGGCAACACCAAACGAAAACGGCAGGAGTTAAAGACACAGCTCCGTTTCCAGCTGCCTTGGGAGCTGTTACTAATCTTCACATCTGTCTCCAGACACCCACACAGAATGAGCACATAATGTGCAACAGAAAGGTCTTCCACATGCAGATGGGGGTGACTGCCAACCCCAGATCTTGGATGTGGTGGCCAATTTCCTTGGTTTGTGTCATAATGCATATTTACTCAGGCAATCTGGCTTGTGTCAGTTCTTAGAATCAGGAAGAACTCCTGGTGGGCTGCTAATTGGTAAGTAATGGAATCCTAGATCAGCTTTTCCTGCTTACACTATAGGACCATAAGTAAGGACACATATTAAGCCTGTTGCTCATTCATTGCTGGTGATCAGTGTTACCCACTAAAGTCTTGGCTCGTGTCACTATTCTCAGCCCAATTCCAACATGTCCACGATGAGGCTGCCAGGCTCACCACATTAATTATAAAAAAGACATAGAATGTTGCAAATGCTCTTCAGCTATCCAGATGGATTGGGTGATACATTGCTCTGTTACTGTAAGTACTCACTCCCATCAAAGTTTGTAACATCCTTTCTGCAGGAAGTGAAGAGAAGATTGTAGTCATAAAGGCTGGAATCTATTCAGAGAGAGTGGTGGAAGTTGATTCATCAAATGTAGATAAGTCAAAGATAAGAATACTTTATCAGAGTTGGAAATAGTTCATGACACATAAAATACAGGCTAAATTTTTCATGGTAATGGAGAAAAAGAATAATGGGATTCCTTTCCCCCACCTTTTTTTGGCAGATCTTCCATTTCCTTGGTATAGGGAAATCTTAGTGAAGAAACTCCTCCTACCCATAGATGGTCTTCAGTTTTTCTGCAATTTATAGTCTTAGACATTAAGCGACTTCTCTAGGACCAAATGGCCAGTATGTATCAGAGTTGGAACTAGAAAATAATTACTCTTAAATTTCTTTTATAAGAATGGCATACTATATTAGGGACTCACTTCCTTTGATCTAGACACTATTTCTATTAATATAGCTTTAAATTGCTTTTGCCTTTTCTGGGGGAAGCAACCATATTATATTGTTGACTCATGTTGGGCTTGTAGTCAAACTGGACCTTTAAATCTTGTTATAGTTTACTCTCTAAACATGTCTCTCCATTATGTCCTTTAGTGATTGAGTTTTTGAACCTAAGTACATAACATTGACATTTCCCCCTAGGTAGTGCCATTGTATTAGACTTCCCCAGCCTCTTAAGATAGTTTTTCTGATTCATATTCATTCATTTGGTTTCATTCCTTACTGCATTGTGCCATCTACACATTTGAAAAGCATGCCCTTTGTGTCTGCAATCCAAGTAATTAATAAAAAATTGAACAAAGTAGGGCTAAGGACAGAGGTTTATGGCACACTATAAGGGAGGTAGATAGTCATGATTTAATAGAAAGAACTGTATCTGGGTCATAAAACCTATGTAATCTTAGTTAAGTCACTTTACCAATATGATCTGCAGTCTCCTCATTTTTATTGTACCAAATGACTTTTAAGATTCCTTCCACTTCAAAATTCTATGAATCTTTTCTCTAGATAAACACTGATCCATTATGCAATATTCTATAAATATATTCATTTAGTTTCACTTCATTACAACATATTTGAATTAAACAGTATGAACAATAGGAGGGGAGAATGGCACAATATGTACGGAATATGTAAATACAAAATGTATGTGTGTGTGTATTTGAATAACAATATCTGAGGAAGGAGGAACAAGAGAAATTCTTGTGTAGGATATTGCATCTGAGCTGTATTTTGAAGGAAGCTAGTGGGAGGTAGAGAGCACTTGCTTAAAGTCATAGAGATGGAAGCTGGAATGCTGTTCATAAGGAACAATTAGCAGGTCAATGTCACTGGGACAGAAAGGATATGAAGGAGAATCGTTTGAAACAAAACTGAAAAGTTAGATGGAAGTAAGGTTGTGGAGTGCAGCCAATTTTATATTTTATCCTTGAGGAAATAAGTAAGAAGATTGAGGGTTCAAGTCCCTTCGAGGTCGCCAAAACTTTTAAGAGGGTAAACTAGATATTTAAGGTATGGTCGCCAGGAATCAGATCAACTCGATTCCAAATTAAAATAGACCCAAGTTAGGATGGCTTTTATGGAAGTTTATTTACAATTAGGAAGGTTGAAGGTAGGGAAATAGAGAGAGAGAAATTCTGGCCCGGACCAGAGGTCCAGACTGGATGAGAATTTAGAGGCCCCAGCAAAGGAGCAGAGAGATTAATTAAACAAGGCTACTAGCCACAAGGCCTTTTACAATTAGAGAGGCAAGAGAGGCCTCCTTGAGGGTAGAGCCTCCAGAAACGCCAAGGGAGGAGAAAGGAAGTCAGCCTAACTTACCCACGTGACAATTCAGAGGGAAGCTGTAGATTTGTATTCTAGGAATATCAGTTTGGTGACTGTATTTAAAAGAAGGGAAACCAGAAGGAGGGAGACTTTAAATAGGAAGCTATTGAAATAGTTCAAGTGATTGCCAAGGAGGGACTGTTTTTGAGAGTGGAGAGAAAGGGATAGTGTTACGATTAAAATTGATATAGATGGATATAGATAGAAGTATTAATATTTTATTTAAAGCCATGTTGGTAAATTGAAGAAAAGACCACGTGCCTGCTAAGATCTAATTCAAATTGCCTGCCATACCTTCTCCCACCTGGCTGCCTTGTATGAGAGAGGGCGTCTCCCAATGACCTCAGGAGTCTTATACTGTTCTCTACATAATCACACTTCCTGTCCACCTGTATTACAAGAGGAATCATGGGAAATGTAGTCTCAAAGTCCCCTAAACGTCCACAGGAAGTTTATGTCATATATCTAAATATTTAGGGCTCAAATGAACCCTGAATTTCCACTAACACATTCCTCCCTGAGATCCAGAGAAAAGACTGGTCTTTCTCAGTGGATCTTATAAACATAGTCAACTTTTAAATTACAGGAATTTGGGGATAAAAGAAAAGAGGATAAAAAAAACTAGCCATATTGACAAAAGCCAAGCAATCATTGGTTCATTGTTTTGTCCTCTTTTCTTTTATCCCCAAACTTCTGTAATTTAAAAGTTAGTTATGTTTACAAGAGCATTCGAAGAGATGAGTCTCTCATTGCTCTTCAGGGGGGAATGTGATATTGGAAATTTGGGGTTTATTTGAGCCTTAAATATTTATATATATGACATAAACATCCTGTGGACTTTTAGGGGACTTTGAAACTACATTTTCCATAATTCAACAGGTTTCCTGTCTTACATGGTGATGTGAGCTAACGTAAAGCATAGCTTAAATAGAAAGGACTTGATTGGGACACCCTCTTTCCTATGAGGCAGCCAGGTGGGCAGGAGGTAAAGGCGGGTGATTTGAATTAGATCTTAGTAGGCGCTTGGTCTTCTTTATTTTACCAACATGGCTTTAATTAAAATATTAATACTTCTATCTCTATCCATCTATATCAATTTTTATTGTAACAGTAAATGCAAGAAATGTTGCAGAGGTAAGATTGTTTAGATGGAGTTGCTGTTTAGGTGTGGGGATGGAAGGAGAGGGAGGTATCCAGAATGACAACAGAATTATATATCTGAGTGCCTAGAAGTATAGTAGTACCATCAATAGAAATGGAAGCATCAGAAGGAGGCATGAGTTTTTGTGGAAAATATGAGCTTGAGTTTGAATGCTTACTAAACATCTATTGGAAGCTATCTAGTGGGTGTCATACTGTGCTAGAGTTCTAGAGAGAGATAAAATCTGGAATGTAGATCTGGGCATCATTTATACTGATAGGATAATTGTCACAAGTAACAGTCATATGAGAGAGCATAGAGGAAAAAAAGAGAGAAAGGTCTGGAACAGAACTAGGCATGGTATACTTAATGGTTTAGAAGAAGATGATCAGGCTGTGAAGTAAATATAACCAGGAAAATAATATATCTAATAACATGACAATGTTTTTAAAAAAAGGACATTAAAATAAAACCAAGAGCTGTATGTACCTTCCTCCTTTCCATGAGAGAGAGGCAGAGAGATGTCAGACATGATCATTTGGTTGGTTGGTTTTGCTTAACTCTCTTTGTTACAAGAGAAAGCTCATAGAGTGGGAGGATATGGTATATTTAGAAATGCTCATGATGTGAAGGTAAAAGGCATCAATAAAATATTTTAAAAAATTAATTAAATTTTAATTGGAATTAAAATTAATTAAATTTAATTTTAAAACTTCTGAATTTTGCTTTTGATTATCACTGAATTTACTGGTATATATTTGTTATTTAACAATTTCAGATAATTGGGGAAACATTTTTGCTTCTCATAGGACCATATACAGATATAGCAGGGTCCTTAGAAGGCCATTTTTTTCCCCCCAGCCATGTCATTTTACAGATGAGGAACTGAGGCCTGGAGAAGTAATGTACCTTGCATGAGATCACACAATATAATGTGATAGTCATGTCTAATTCTTTGTGACCTCATTTGAGGTTTTCCTGGCAAAGATACTGGAGCGGTTGGTATTTCCTTCTCCAGTTCACTTTAGAGATGAGGAAAAGGAGGCAAATAGGGTTAAATGGTTTTTCCAGGATCATACCACAGTGTCTGAGGGCCAGATTTGAACTCACAATGAGTCTTCCTGACCTCGGGTTTGGTATTCCAGACAGTGTATCACCTAGCTGTCCAGAAAACGTGTAGACCTTAATTAGTAGTGGGAGTTTGATCTCTCACTGAAGTCACAAGTCTAGTCCTCAGCCCCTGTACTCTTGTACAAGATATCTGAAAAGTCTTTTTGCAGTTTAAAGTTTAATAGATTAGTCAGTAATAGCAAGATAGTATACAATGTGGACACAAAGGCAAAAATTAAATAGTCTCAACCACTGAGGAAGTGGGGGAGAAGGGATAATGACACAGTACATGGAGTAAGTAAATATAAAGTATACAGATGAAATAATAGAAAGTAATTTGAATGCACTATAACTGAGATAGAGGGGAACAAGGGGAATTCTTGTGTAGGAGATGACACTTAAACTTTAATAGTTTAACAATGAACAAAGACTTTGGGACCCCCATGCATGTTTTTGTTGTCTCTACTGTTAGAATGTAAGCTTTTGGACCATATGAGTTGTATCATTCTTAGATTTTGTATTTTATTGTCCATTATACAGTGCATACAAATTGATTAATCACTTGCAGAGAGTCCTAGGAGAGAAAACATGCATAATATAATATCCCATAAAGTATGTGTATATGTGCATATATATGTATATATACCTGTGTTTTTGTTGTCCCATCCATCTATTTGAAGGCTTTTGAAGACAAAAGTCCTTTCCATCCTCATTGATCTGTAACCAGGAGCACAAAGCAAATCAGCCTACAAGGGCCAGGCTGGCTCCACAGCAGATTAGTTTTATTACCTGCATGAGAGGCATCTGGCTTCTGTAAGTACTCCCTTTGCTTAGCATCCTACATAGATCAGGTTGATCAAAACTCTTCTGTATATCTAATCTCCCTGAACACCTTGGATGACAGAAGGCCCAAGCAGAAGTTCTGTTAGGATCACTGTATTTTTTGGTTCAGCTATTCCTGAATGTGTAGGGAATACTTCTACCCTGATCATACACAGTCCCACTCCTTCTATTTGTGCTCCTTGCTATGCTTTTCTCTGATGATTCAGCCTTGGATATTCATTTTTCATGCAGTTGCAAGCAACAAGAAGTTGACCAGACCAGGCTATAGACTAATGCCCAAAAAAACAACCATTTTTATGCACGAAGCCACTAACTGAGCAAACATATGCAGAATCTATGGTGTAAATGCAGTGTCTCCTTCCCTGAACTGTTTGGTGCCAAGCGTTCTAGACTGAATTTTTAAAAAAATCACTTTTTTAATGAACAAAAATCTATTTCTCTTTCTCCCTATCCCTATCAACAAAAAAGAAAAAGAAATCATTGCTAACAAATATACACATGGTTAACCAAAACAAATTCCGTCATAATTAAGGTACAATATACATTCTTTACCCTGAGTATATCAGTTCTCAGTCAAGAAGAGGGTTGCAGGCTCTATTATCAGTGCTTTCAAATTGTGGTTGATCATTATAGCAATTAGAGTTCTTAAGTCCTTCTTTGCTAATTGTCTTTGCAGTGTTTTTGTTATTGTATAAATTGTCCTCTTGGTTCTGCTCACTTTACTTTGCATCACTTTATTCATACAGGTCTTTCCAGGTTATTCTGAAACTGTTGCTTTCACCATTTCTTACAGCACAGTGGCATTCCATTCATATATTGTATGCCAGGGTAGATTTTCACTGATCCTGAGCTGATTGTCTTACCTCAGAGTCTTTATTTTTGATGTCTGGAGAAATTCTCTTTTAATTGTTTTACTCTTTGGCTTACTATGTTGTGTCCTTGACTTATGTTATCATATGCAAACTAAGCAGACAAGCAGATCTGTTCAGTAACCTCTTTTGCCTTCAGTAGAAGGTCTCCTTGGATCTGTCCTCTTAGAAGCCTCACTTCCCCTGCTTGACCTGTTCTTTTCTATCAGGGTCATTAAGTATAAATGAAATCCACCCATTTCTGCTGTCCTCCCGAGTGCTATGTAGGCAGAAGCTCTGAAAGTCTGAGAAAATTTGAGCAAATGATGCTAAAAAGCAGAGAGAAGCTGAAAGCCAGCGAATAAAGAAACCCTGTGTATTTTGTATTTTGTAGCTTTGATTTCGCCTAGTTCTCTTTTTCTAATTCTTAATTTTCCCAATCCTAACCTTGGTAGGGACTTCTGGTTTATTGAATTAGAATCAAATACCCATTTCAAAAATTATTTTACATTGTCCCAGGACTTTCTGGCTTTAGGGACTGACTACTTGCTGTTTACTCTTTGGCTTATCTTATTGATATCATGGGGTCATAAATTAGAATTGTTTTGGATGTATTTCTGGTTTAAATCCTAGGGTCTACCCTTTAAGTGAAGCTTGGCTTTATCACCTCTTGTTCTGAGCTAATATCTTTGTCCAGTTCAGGTTGTCTTTTGATGATCTATGTTCTTGAGCTCGTCAGCATCAAATCTGTATTTCTTCTGCCCAACAGCAGACTCTCTTTTTTCCCAGTTCAAATACTATGTTGCCCATTGCACTTCATACTATAGTTTCCCTAGTATAAAGGATACCTTGACTTCTCCATTCATTCATAAAGAAGAGACTAGTTTAGACAGGTTTTGAGCCCAGTGAATGATTTTTCAGCTCAATTACCATATGCTTCTCTGGATTAGGACTCATTCTTCAAAAGTGTCCCATTCCGCCAGGACCCTGATACTATACGTTTAATGTTGAGTAATAATAATATAGGTAACTCTCACTAATAGTAAGGAAGAATACTTTTGTGGCAAGTAGTCACACTTGCCAAACTTGTCTATCCATGTCTATCATGATATATACCATCAGGAAAGAGGAAATGGATTGGTCATACACTAGTGTAGATATACTTACTTGAATCCCTTTCTTTATCTATTTTCTCTTGGTTTGAGGCATCCAACAATATTTTCCCATACAAATCTACGTCTTTTTGTTAGGATTTTTTAATCTGCCTTCTCCCATCTGATTTGCTTGATCTTTCACATACTGACCCCAGTCTAACTGTTTTGAGCCTGTTTTCTGCCCTGTCCCCTCCAAGTTGCACTGAACTCACACTCTTCTTCTTAGGACAACTGAATTTTAACCATGACTTTGCTTACATAGCAGCTAAGGATCTCCAATATCCACCAATCTAATTTGACTCATGGAGGTGGCTTCCTATCCCTGTGGTTAGTACTTTCTTGTAACTTTACGTTCACAGTCTTACGTGCATGACTAGGAGTAGCCTTGAGACAGACCATTGCAAGTAATCTATCCAATTGGACTAGGAGACCTTTCTCCTATGCCATGGAACCTGGAACAAATTATTGGAATGGGAACAGGAAATGTAAAGAATGGGAAGGAGCTAGGGTAAAGGGAGGGACTAAATATGTGGGGAAAAAGAGGGGAATAAACATGGTTAACCAAAGGAGAAATAGAATTTAAAATGATTGTCAAGCCAGGAAGGTTTAACTATAGAGGCCAGAAAACCAGAATAACACAGAGACCAATATTGGAACCACAAGCAGATGGCAATCTATGTATCTCCCCCCATCCCCACCTTGATCTTTCATCCTTCTAGCTTCGTTTCTGGAGAATGCCATTCTCTGCTTTATATATCTTGGGCAAAAGTACCAGATTTGGAGTTGGAAGACCAGTCTTCAAATCCAAACTATACCACTTACAGAAATACTTCTTTAACTTTTGGGGAAGTCACTATTCCTTATTGGGACTCAGTTTCCTTGTATAAATTAAATAGGTTGGTCTTGAGGCCAGGGGTTTTAAAACCAAGTGCTGTCAATTGTTAAATATTTGGGCGACCATATTTTATTTCATTTATTAAAAATATTATTCTGAAAAGGGTACTCATAGCTTTCTTCAGTTTGCCAGAGATGTCTATGACATACACAAAAATTAAGAACCCTCAATCTAAGTGATCTTTTAAGGTCTTTTCTAAGTTGAAATTCTATGAACTTTTATGGAGTATTTTATTTTATTTCCTTTTTTTTTTGGCATAGGGAAACTGTCTAAGCCTTTAAGATTGAATCCTTAAAAATATTTCTTGTTTGATCTTCAATGTTTTTCCTTATGTGTTATTTCACATGTCTTCCTGGTTAATGATAGAGAGATTTTGCTGCATTTAGCAAAGTTTTAAGTGTGTGGAACACTGGTGCATCTTGGTGTAGGCTTCTTTTTGGTAAGATGAATTGTAGAAGCTTTGATTTAAATGGAGGATTCTCCATGGCAGGTAGGGTTTACTCTCTGGTTTGCATCTGAAGAGTAGCAAAGTGACTGTCCTCTCAATTTTCCTTTCTTTTTGTAAATTCTCACCCTCAAAATCCTCTCATTTTGAAAACAGGAGAAAATTGAGGTCTAGTAGAATGAAGTAGGTTTCTGTGGGTCACCTGACTAACCTTTGCTATGGTTGAGGTAGAAACTAAAGCTTTGTGATTATCATGCAAGTGCTCTCTTCACTTATGAAACATCTCTCTAAAAACTGGACCTTTACTTTCTTGCTACAAACAATAGCAAATGACAGCTGGCAATTATATAGTGCTTTAACGTTTGCAGAATGCTTTGCATGTCATTTTATTTTGTCCTTATAACAACCCTGTGAGAGCTGCTATTTCATCCATTTTATGGATGAGGAAACTGAGTCTGAAAGAGGTTAAGTGACTTGATCAGGGTCAGACAGCTGTGTCATCTCAATCGAGAAAGTAGAGCAATTGATATTTGAGATGGAAAGGTATCAGCTATTTCTAGTAGCCTTAGTAGTGGGGCCAAATTTTTTCTTATTTTGAGGCCATCCATAAGCAGCAAATACTGAGCAAAGGGAGCAGAAGCTTCTGAACTAGTATTTAATCTGGATCTTTATAACGTGACAGCAAAGTTGTAGAGATATGCATTTCATAAGGAGATAAAGAGAGCAGATGGACTCTTGTGAGAGAACAGGGTACCTCAATGGAGTTTGGTTACAAGGATAGTTTCTACTGTGTGTTTGTTTTTGACTCTCTGTAGAAGTCTCTGAATAGAGCCTTATGCATAGTGCTGTGCTCTAAGTTACTGGTACTAAGTGTAGAAAACATCCCAAGTATTTGTCACGAGATCAGTGACAACTACATTCTTGAGAATACTTTCTGAGCCCTTCCCTTTTCACTTAGGTGTTTCACTCTCAGTGGCCTTGGGACACTTGTAGTAGTCACAGGATGCTGACAGTAATTATTCTATTTATTTACTAAATCTGGTGATAAAATTTTAGTGGAAAATCAATATGGAGTAATGTAAATTACTGTTAAAAGCAACACCCACCCCACCCCAACTCCAAAGGATGTCATTTAAGGTTGTGACTCAAAACCAAAACCATGAGGAAATTTTAAGGCAGGAATCCCATTTTTAGCTTAAGCAGGTCCTTACTCAAATGAAGAATTGTAATTTTCTTTCTGAAATGTAATAATTTTTCACATGATGTGCTTTTAAGTGTATATATCACTCCAAGTTGGACTTGTTTTTAAATTATATTTTAGTAGTTAATTTAATAAAGAAAATACTTTATTAAGTTCCTAACATGCATTGTATTATTTTGCTGAGTAGGTATAATTTTAGCTCCTTTACAAATGACAGTGATAGCAATCATAATGGTGACTCACATCATTTAGTATTTTAAGGTTTCTAAAAGATGTTACCTTTTGCATTTAAGGAATCTTTAATGTTGCGTGATAAGCACAAGGCCATTTTTTATTCTGTATATCACAGAGAAGTTACCATTAGCTGTCTTCAGTATGATGAAAAATAATTCTGTGACTCGAAATTAGTTATCTTCCAATCTCACTTGTTCAGGCACTCTAAAATGGATGAACTTCAAAACTGCAAGTCTGGCATGGACTAAAACGTGTTCTTACTGAAGATTTCCTGCTTTGCTAAGCTTATAAAAACAAACTAGCTTATGATTAATATAGCTGTTGGTATGTGAAGATGTTTTTCAGAGCCTGTGTAAGCAGAATATTTCTATCTTTTTCTTATCCCTGTACATTATATATTTAAAACCTACACAATTGCAGAAAGAAATAAGGACACACATGAGAAAGAACTTAAAAAGAAGTGAATATGTTCACCAGAATAATACTGCATCTTTCCCTGGCCCCTCATGCTCACTTGGCATTAAGTGTTCCATTGCTAAATCTGGGAAGGGTTGTGCATTTTTCATTGCTGATATTAGATAAATTTGTGTTAGGAAGAGTAAGTTTAACAACTATTTAGTGGTTCCATTTGATCTAATTGCACATTCAGCAGGGATACTCCATGATGATAATGGAAAATTCTTTCAGCCATATATATTAAATCACATATTCAGAACATAATTGTTGAATGTCTTCTATGTATAAAGTATTTTTCTAGGTATTGTGGGAAACATAAAGAAGAATAAGTAAGGCATGGTGTCTGTTATTAAGAATCTTATAATCAGTTATTACAAGATATGGGCAGCAAAAAATCAAGGTTGACTAGGAGGGGCCAGGATTAGGACTACATTTGGCAGATACAAGACAAACAAGGAGTAAGATGGATGTAAACTAGCTAAGTAGCTACTATGAATCTAAACAGGGGGGTTCCAGAGTTCAGGAAGTTAAAACAAAGCAACAGTAGCATGCAAAGTTGATGACTTCTTTAGTTAATATTTTACTTTTTCTTCAATTACTTGTAAAAACAGTCTTTTAACCTTTGTTTTAAAAAATTGATCCAAATTCTTCCTCTTCCTGCCCTCCCTCCTCCATGAAACAGTAAGCAATCTGATGTAGATTTTACATGTGCAATAATATAAAATATTTTTACATGTTAGTCATTATGTTAAAGAAAACTCAAACAAAAAAATGAAGAAAGAAAGCAAATAGTATGTTTCAGTCTATATTCAGACTTCATCAGTTCTTTCTCTGGAGGTGAAAAGCATTTTTCATAATGGATTCTTGGGGATTGTCTTGGATCAATATATTCCTAAAAATAGCAAAGTTATTCACAATTGCTTATCATGTAATATTGCTGTTATTGTGTGCAATGTTCTCTTGGTTCTACTCGCTTTGCTTTTTATCAGTTTATTCCAGATTTTCCTGAAATTATCCTTCTTTTCATTTCTGGTAGCACAGTAGTGTTTCATTACAATCGTAAATATTACACAACTTGTTCAGCCATTCCCCAATTAATGGCCATCTTTTTAGTTTCCAATTCTTTACCAGCACAAAAAAGAACCACTATAAATATTTTTGTATAGGCCCTTTCCCTTTTTAAAAAAATCTATTTGGGATATAGACCTAGTAGGGTTATGGCTGGATCAAAGAATATGCACAGTTTTAAAGTTTCTTGGGCTTAGTTCCAAACCTTTCTCTGGAATGGTCAGATTACTTCGCAGCTCAACCAACAGTGCTTTAGTGCCCCAATTTTCCCATACTGCCTCCAACATTTATCATTTCCTTTTCTATCATATTAACCATCTGATAGGTATGAGGTGATACTTCAGAGCTGTTTTAATTTACAGTTCTCTAAGAGAGTGATTTAGGGCATTTTTTCATGTCATTTTAGATAGCTTTGATTTCTTCATCTGAAAACTGTCTGTTCATGTCTTTTGACCATTCTTCAATTGGGGAATGACTTGTGTTCTTATAAATTTGACTCAATTCTCTATATAGTTGAGAAATAAAGCCTTCATCAAAAATACTTGTTTAAAATTTTTTTCTCCATCTTTCTGCATTTTTCCTATTCTTAGCTGCATTGGTTTTGTTTGGGCAAATGCTTTTTAATTTTAATGTAATTAGAATTATCCATTTACATCCTATAATGATCTCTATCTCTTGTTTGGCCAGTTGATTACTTTTGAAGTTAGGGCACATGCATTTGGCTTTCTGCCTTGTAGAAAGTGGCATTGACAAGTAGAAAGAGCAAAGTACTTGGGTTCAAATCCTACTTCTGCCACTTCCTACCTGTGTGATTGGGAAAATCACTTCAATTCCCTGAACCATATTCTCTTCATCTGTAAAATAAGAAGGTTATGCTAAATGGCTTTTCAGGTCCCTTCCAACTATAGAACTATTGTTTTACTGTTTATATAGCCTGAGATGTATGGGATATTGCACCGGTTTCACAGATATTAATTGCAACTAGAAGGATATAAGAAGACTTTAGATGAACTCTGATTCTGATTGAGTCTTAGCTGGGATCTCAGTAAATTCTCATCTAATCTACTTTGGGAGGCAATACATTAATAAAGTGAAAAGGAGACAATATATAATGTGCTAAATGTAAAGTTCAGATAAGATAGTGTTTAGTGGAAAGGTCACCAAACTAGAAATCTGGAAAACTGAGTTCAAATCTAAACTCTACTCTTTTGTTAGTTTGGACAAGCCACTTAACTCCTATGGATCTTAGGAGTTCACATGTAAAAGAGGAAGTTGGGCTAAAGGATTTCTCAGGTCCTTTCTTGTTAAATAAATGTGACTTCAGGAATATGTGTGTTATGAAAGAGCAGAATGGGAAAGAGAGATGACAGTGGAATGATTATGAAGAGGGGACCCTGAAGTTTGGCTTTAGCAGGATTTTTGGTACCAAATGTAGGGAGGAAACAGTATATTTTCATGTGCTTGAAAGACATAAACATAGCATGTTTGACATTGAGGGTTTATGAAGTTGTGGGGAGTTTTGAAAGAATGTAAGCTCCTTTAGGGCAGAGACTATTTCATTTTTGTCTTTGTATCCCTAGCAAATTTATAGTTTGAGTGGCAGCATGATTAGAGAGCCAGCTTTGAAGTCAGGAAGCTCTGGATTCAAGAAATGTCTTGGATGCAAACTGCTGGGTGACAATGGCCAAGTCACTTAAACTCTCATTGATGTAGTCCAGAGATGTCAAACACTTGGCTTACATGCCACACACGATACTCCTGAGGATAGCCTGAACCAGATTTAAATGCAATTGGGAAATATTTTACAGAATAAATAAAATCCCAGCAAATCATAGATGATATTATATTTAAAAAATAAGTCAATATGCATCCCACAAGGATCATTATATCTGGATTAGGGGCTCCTGTTTCTGAGTGAATTTGACAACACTAATCAGCCTGTTTTTAACCCTTACCTTCTGTCTTGGAATCAATACTGTGTATTTTTTCCAAGGCAGAAGAGTGATAAGGGCTAGGCCATGGGGGTTAAGTGACTTGCCCAGGGTCACACAGCTAGGAAGTGTCTGAGCCCAAATTTTAACTGAGGACTTCTCATCTCTAGGCCTCTAGGCAGCCTTTTAAGAATACAAGATGCAGGAGTTGGAAGGGAAAATATAATTTCCATTTTAAAGATGAGGAAACTTAAGATTTGTGACTTGCGTACTGTGATATATATAGTGAGTGGCAAAACTGTCTTTAGCCAACGTCGTCAGACTCTAGACCAGTGATGGGCAAACTTCGGCCTGTGGGCCAAATGCTGCCCCCTAAAATGTTCTATCCTGCTGCAACATTACTTCTAATCTGACAAATACAATGAGTAGGATACAATACAATGAAACTTCGAAAGAGTTGCCTTAGAAACAGACTGACAGATGAGCATTTCCTTTCCTTTGACCCCCCTCTTTAAAAAGTTTGTCCACCATTGCTCTAGAGCAGTGATTCCCAAGGTGGGCGCTACCTCCCCCTGGTGGGTGCTGCAGTGATCCAGTGGAGTGGTGATGGCCACAGGTGCATTTATCTTTCCCATTAATTGCTATTAAAATGAAAAAAAAATAATTTCCAGGGTGCTAAGTAATATTTTTTTTTTCTGGAAAGGGAGCAGTAGGCCAAAAAAGTTTGGGAACCACTGCTCTAGACCATAAAATCATGCTTGATTCACAATCTGAAGCACAACATCTTTTTTACCTCAGGGCTTTGTTCCTTTTAATGCATTTTACAATTCAATTTTGTGTTATAGTTTTGTGTGAGTTGTTTATTTATTGCTGTCCATGATACTGGACAGCAAGTATCATGAAGGAAGGGATTACAGTGCCTTATGCATTGAGTCCTTATTGAATATTTGTAGAATGTTTGTTGATTGAGGCTATAAAAGGAGTAATCAGAGGGCTAAGAAGAGATCCAAGATAGAAGAGCATTATGAAGTCTGAAGGAGGCGCCTATTTCAAAAAGGAAGAGATGGTCAACAGGTTCAAATTCCATAGAGAGGTTAAGAATGAAGGTTAGGGAAACAGTGTTGGAGTTGGCAATTAAGAGATGAGATTGATGACATTTTAAAATACAGCTTTAGTAGAATCCTTTTCATGGATATTGAATTGTAAAGGATTAAGAAAGTAAATGAGTGGTGAGGAAATGAATAGAGTAGGTATAGATTTAGGGAATTTGATAATGAAAGGAGGGAGGGAAATAGCAAGATATTTTGAGATGCCACCATGATAATAGAAAGGCCTCTGTGAAGGCAGAGAAGAGAAGAAAGCAGTACAGATGAAAGAATGAAGGGTGTGTGTGTGTGTGTGTGTGTGTGTGTGTGTGTGTGTGTGTGTGTGTGTGTGTGTGAGAGAGAGAGAGAGAGAGAGAGAGAGAAAGAGAGAGAGAGACAGAGACAGAGACAGAGAGAGACCAAAAAAGGAAAATGTTGTATTGGGAAGAGCCCATTTCTTAGAGGATGCAAGCATGACTTGATAGAGTAGGTTTGGTCTTCAAAAATAAATTTTCCTCTAGGACTGAAAGAAGTACTAATAAAAAAAACCAATTTATGATAACTTTATGCCTATCTCTTTGATGTATCCCCATCCTCAGTGGCAAGATCCACAACACAGTCTTCCCTGGTGAAGACAAATGCAGACCCAGGCAAAATCATTCAGGGTTCTCTATCCTTAGAACTACACTGTGCCATGATGATGAGGGTCCATTTTTCTTATCCTAATTTTCAGGGAGTTCAATGCTTGGACAAGGTTTATCATCATCTGTTCAAAGATATTAATTCTTGCCATTCTTTTCTTCCTGCCTGTCAATTCTTTTAACATTAAATTTTGTTTCATTTGTTTCATTTCTGGGTATTCTTGTAGTAGTTCTTCTGACTAGTACATTCTTTTTTTTTCTGAGGCTCTATTTGGGATTCACCCTCCTCTTTTGGGTTTCTCTTAGTCCATAATATTTCTTCATCATTTTCAGCAGCCTTTCTATTTACTCATATTTTCAGGCTCAGTCTCTGGATTAGGATTTTGTGCTTGGCTCAGACTCTGCTCTCTCCTGTACTCTAGAATTTACAGGCAGTAGATGCTAGGCCTTGCTTGGTCCTCAATGTAGTGGCTGTGTAATGAGAGTCTGTTTGACCATCTCTCATTCTTACCCCTCTAAAGAAAAACTTTGCACTGGCAGCATGATTGCCATGATTGACTATGCTTCATCCACAAGGAAAAAAGCCCTGTTTCTCCCAGCTGTTGTTTATTGACTATAGAAAACCTCAGTGTGGGTGATGGGCCTTCCTCATCAGTGCTGGCAGAAGCTACTGAATTCACAAACTCACAGCTCCCTTGCTGTGATGCAGAGGAATAGCAAGAGCCCAGGAGACCACCACTACTTTACTTTTTTAGAAATGTTGTCATATCAACCCATCTCCTCCTGCTCCCCCCCACAAATACTCCCCTCCCCATCTTCATATGCAGGGAGAAAGCCAGAGGCACAGGAGAAAATGTGTTAGAGATTAGCAAGCCTACGTTTTAGCCAGGGTATAATTGGAAGGGCCCTTAAGTAAGTCAATAAGCTGACATGGTTGTTAAGTATGTAAACAAGCCAGCTGGGATAAAGTGGATTTATACACAGCCAGGGAAAGCCAGAAAGTTCATGGAGAAAACTTTAAGGTGGGTACAAAGTCCAAAGCCTGAAAAGCCAAAAAACTGGGTACCAAAGCCAGAGGCTAAGGAGGAACACACTCTCAAGGGTTGGAAAGCAATGGGTCAAGAATCAGGGGCATCAAAACTAGAGCAAGAACAGGAAACAACACAGGAGGCAGGTGTTGAGGACAATTTGCATCACTCAGAGAAACAGTCTGAGGCAGTAGACATTTTTAAATGGCAGGCAGCTGAAGGAAATGCAGAATTGGGCTTGGCTCGGTTGGTGCTTTCACAACCATGTTCCCAAAAATGGGCTGAGAAAAATTCTTATCACCAATCCCCAATTCAATAAAAACAAACAAACAGTTATTAAGCTCTTACTATATATAAGGTGCTGTGCTAGGTGATGCAGGTATAAAAAATAAAAATAACATATCTCCTCTCAAAGAACTTACATTTTTCAGGAAGTAGGGGGATGTTATTATATGCCTATAGAGAAGAAAAAGGAGACATCTAGATAAAATAATGTAGGAATTTTTTGGAAGGAAGAGATCAATTTAGAAGTTTACCTCTAGAGAAGGCTACATTAAACTGTGTCGCATTTGAGCTGATCCATAGTGGTAGAAGAAGGATTCTGAAAGTTGGATTTAATGAGGTATTAGGTTGCAGTGAGGTGAGATGGCGTAAAATGGGAGATAGCATGTCAAGTTCAAGTAATGGTTAATAGTACAGTTTGGCAGGATTATGGCGAATGAAAGAGAGAAATATGAAATAAGGCTAGAAAGGTAAATTGGAGTCAGATTTTGAAGGGCCTTAAATGTCAGTTTAAGGAGCGATCAGCAGTAGAGCCTTTGAAGACTGTTTGTGTTTTTTGGACAAGACCTGAGGTTACTGTGCCTTAGGGGAGGGTTATATTGCTGTAGGAAATACCTTGGGAGGAAACACCCTTTACTAATGGTCTGCAACTTAATCTTAAAGAGTTATTTGGGGCACTGAGAAGGGAAGTGATTCACCCAGGGTCATACAGCCAGTGCTCTGGAGGAGCAGGGTGGTACCATGGGCATGCCTATGCCTTAGGGAAGATTGTTGTTGGCAGCTCTGGGGAAAAAATTTAGAAGAGACAGTGTAGAGGCTAGTCTGGAGGCATGATCCTTCATCACCTGACAGGCTCCAGACCTTCTAATCTTGCCTACCCTTGTAAAGACACAGATAATTAGGATCTTTCTGTTTTCTTTTGGGGACCTGCAGCTATCGGATGGACCAATGCCCTGCACATTGGCTTGTAAGGAAATATATAGGCTCATAAATGAAGTTGGTTGCCATAAGGAAGGCAGGACTGGCCTCTGAATGTTGCAGGGATGAAGTTCTTAAGCAGAAGTTCCTGAATGCTGTTTCACTGAGAGGTTATTTACAGAAAAACTGGAGAAGACTTGTGCAAATGAGTTTTGTGGCTTCTGCCATAATACTTCTCGGTAGAAGGGGTAGCTTTTTCTGCCATTGGCCATTATCAAGATCTGAGGCTAAGTACATGTGGACCCATGAGTCTCTTCATCTGTTGAATGGAGGTAAGCAGATCAGAACCATTGTAATAACCTCTGGTCTTTGAGGAGCAGAGAATGAAAAACAGTCCAGTCAAGGAATTGTGGGATAGTAGTCAACTTAGATATGTCGGTCAGGCAGTCAGTCAGTCAGTCAAACATTTATTAAGTGCCCCTTATATAGCAGGCATTGTAAAGTCTCCAACTAAGCCACATATCAGGAGACCATTTTCTAGAGTATTTCACTTGGATTTCTCTTTTGGTCATATTTTCTCCTTTATGTTTAACTTATTTATTTATCTGATAGTCGATTTTAAGCTCTTAGAGTAAGGACTATGCCATGTATTTTCTTTCATCTTTTACGTTGCCTTGTATGTAGTAGATGTTTAACAAATTGTTACTGAATTAATATCTCTGTATTCAATACATCTCTATTTAGAGGATGAGAATAAAACTCTGAATTCCTGGTTGACTCCTTATAACCCAATTATTTTCCACACTACTGAAACCACCACTACTCTGCTTTGTTAATGACAAAAGGTCATTTTTACTTTATGTTAAACAATACTGCTAAAAAGGTCCCATTGATCTCAGAAATAAGATTGTATTTATTGATTATTACATAGTTTGCCTGTGGAAGAGTCCATTATCTGCTTCAGAATCATGTGCTCTAAAGGCAGTAAGTATGCCATAGTGGCTAGTCATGGACTTAGTGCCAGGAAGATTCAAGTTCAAATGAAAACTCTGCCACTTACTAATTGTATAATCCTAGGAAAGTTGCCTTGTCTCTCTAGACCTTAGTTTCCTCCTCTGTAAAATAAGAACAGTAGTATCCAATTTTGAGAGTTGTTATGAGACTTAAATGGCACAACATGTAATTTCTTTAGTTTTGTAACATGTTTCTATATAACTTATGTAAAGTGCTTTGTAGACTTTAAATGATTGTCTTCCTCCCTCCATCTCTCCCTTCCCTTCCCTTTCTTTCTTCCCTCCTTCTTATACATTTCTAAAGGTTACTAAATGATTCCTGAAAGAGTTAATATGCTTGAACTCCTTTAAAGAAGTCAGATACTGAAACTAGGGAAACACACTTTTTTGGGGAGGGGATATCTGTTTAAAGTTTTCCTGTTTGAAAAGCAGATGAACTGTCAAAAAAAACCCTCCAAATATTTTCTCACAGTATTTCATATCTGTGTTGCTCACTCAATACCTAATTTAAAATGCCAACTTATTCATAAAATCCATCTTTTAAAATTTTTTCTTCAAGGTATTTTGAGAGGAATTTCTATCTCTGTGGTATTTACAAATTGAGACTCTTTCCAATGGGAGAATTTTATTTCAAGGCCTACCTAAAAATGAAATCTTAAATAAAATTGTTACAGAGAAGGCTTAAGGGGAAAAATAGCTAAACTGTATATATTGGCAGGGAAAGTCTATCTTTCCTCCATCCATACAGAGTAATAGTCTTGTTTTTAAATAATCCATTGTGATATGCCAACATTTTATTCAAAATTACAGCCAAAACATTTTGGTCTTCCTGTTGGAGGAGAGTACGTTCACATGACAGTCATGTCAAGCTACATGTGGAAGGTGGTGCCTGCTTCCCTGAGGTGGTACCTAGAGAAAGAATTGTTGGACATGATTTTATTCTTCTAGTTGTCTTTCTCCTCCTGCAAATTACAAGATGAGCTTTCTTCTCTGGCTACAAGCTCTTTACTGGAGAAATTTAGTATGTATTTTCCATATTGGCTCTACCTGCTCATCCAAGTTTAAAATCTGTTTATTGGGGGTGGTGTTTCCAGGGAAAATGGCATAAATAAGTAAAAAATTCCTTTTTGTCGAAAATTGGTATTGAATGTGACAAGTTTGCATTTCAGTAAAGATTTTGAAAAACAAACAGCTCATTTTCAATGTGTGGAAAAAAGGAACAACTTAGGAAGAGAAGTGTAAGGCCCAGGTGCTCATATTTCTTTGGGAAATTTGCATCACAACTAAGGTGAATTTTTTGAAACTTATATTTTGGGTTGTTGTCATAGAGGTCTATTAGCGAATATTAAATTTTTTAGCCAAACTGTATCAAGAGAAAATACAATTAGTTATTGATAAATATCCAAAAACTTAATCATTGGGATAAATTTTTTAAAAGCTCAGAAAAAAATGTTAAGACATTTGATCTCTTGCCCACAGTACCAGTCCTGCCAAAGAAAATGTATTTTATATTTATCAGGAATATATTTTTTTAAACATAGCTTTAAAAAAGAAAACTTCAGAGTGACGACAGTGTGCTTGAAAAAAAAGTGGGCTGGAATGTTTCCTTTTTAACCTAGGTTTCAGGTTTAGGAAATAAAGCCTATGTTATGCCTTTTAGAGGAGAAAAAGTCTTAAGCATACTGGTTAAAAATAATGATTAATGACTACATTTTCCCTTATGGAGCCAGATGGGTGCTAGCAACAGACTCTCTTGGGATTAACAAGAGCAGAGGATCTGAGGACCGCTGCTGCTGCTCCTCCTCCTCGTCCTCTTTCTCCTCCTCCTCCTCCCTTCCTCCTCCTCCTCCTTCTCCTTCTCCTCTTCCTCTTTCTCTTCCTCCTCCTCCTTACTTTCTGTTAGTATCAATACCAAGTATAAGTTCTAAGGCAAAGAGTGGTAAGGTCCAAGCAACTGGGATTCTGTCTTGCCCAGAATAACACAGCTAGAAAGTATTTGAGGCTGGATTTGAACCCTAATACTGTTGTCTCCAGGTCTGGCTCTGCTCCCCAACCCCAAGTCCCCTTCTTTAAGTCCAGATCTAGAAAAGATAATATGCTTACTTCAGAATGTTCCTGATCCAGTAATTAACTTTGTTGGAGAGTATGAACAGCCACTCTACCTAGAGCACAATCAGCATGACAGTGTGGGTGCTTTCCCTGGACCATGTTCCCTTTGCTGTTAGGGCCCCATGGTACCTAGGAGAAAATACAGTCTGGACCGCTAGCCTCACAGATCTCTGTCTGTCATGTGATGACAGATGTTATGGCTCCTGAAGACAGCATAGAGTTTAGAGTTGGAAGGGACCTTAGAGATCATCTTGTCCAACTTCCTAATTTCACACATGAGACTCAGAGAGGTTATGTCATTTGCCAGAGCTGAGAGACTGAAACAGTTTTTCTGCTATTACTACACTGATGACTACATTGCCTTTGGATGCAAAGGCATAGCTCAGTTGTCTGTCTATGCACATTGAGGTGATGAGAGGGATAGAACTAGTTATAGGTTATATAATTTTTGAGTTGGAGGGGGTTTTAGGGGTCCTTGAGTCTGGCCTTCCACCTCCCACAGGAATTCTCTCTACAATTCCCTATCAGATAATCATCCAGCCTGTGTGTGAACATTTCCACTGACTACTTGGCTCACTAGGTAAAGTCTCTCATTCCCTTTTTGGATCCAGAATTGCTAAGTTGGAAGGGACCTTGGAGACCATCTAGTCCAAACTCTATTTGAACAGGATTCAGCTGAAGCTATACCTGAATAAGGGACTGATTAGAGCAGACATTTTTAACTGTTAGAAAATTTTAACTTCTTTTGAGTCAAAATCTTCCTCCTTCGAATTTCACCTGATTAGGCCTGGTTCTGATCTGTGAAGCCATATCGTACAAGATTACTTCCACTTCCATACCACATCAGCATTTCAGATATTTGAAGACATAGAACATACCCCTCCTAGGTCTTCTCTTTTCCAGGAAAAACATGAACAGCTCTTCCAGTTGTATGTGGTTTGCTCCTGAGCCGAATCTGCAACATTTCTCTGACCTTTGTACTGAAACCTGGACCACTGATCTGGGCCTCAAATCAAATTGTCCTCTCTCTGAAACTTTCCTCTAAGTTAGTAGGTGGAATTCTATCTGATTTCATTAATCACTTTTCATCTGAGGTGAAGGGAGATCCCAAAGCCTTGAAGACCTGGACGTGGTTCTCTTGAGCAGAAACAATGTGGAGGAGGGCTACAGACTCTGCCACTGAACGTGTGATTGCTTTTAAAGACTTGCTAAGAGCCCCTTATTCCCTTATTTGACACTTGTACCTGGAGAAGGGCATACTCCTTCTTTTCCCCTTTTATAAGTTTCATTGATATCGTCTGGTTTTTACATCATCATAGTTTTCTACTGTATCCCTCTCCTTCCCTGTCCCACTGAGCCATCTCATCTAACAAAAAAGTATTTTTGCAAAGGGAATAAGAAAAGAACAGGAAAACCCCAACATAACCAATCAATGTAATGAAAAAATCTGAAAACCTGTGCAATGTATAATCCCTGTGGATCTCCCACATATGGTAAGGGGTGGGTTGGAAGTGAATACATTCAGATTTTTTCATTTAAATCAGATCATGTTCCATTTTCTTCTTTCCTTCCTTCCTTCCTTCCTTCCTTCTTTCCTTCCTTCCTTCCTTCCTTCCTTCCTTCCTTCCAGCAGTTTTCATTTCCCCTACCTTCTGGGAAATGAAATGAAATTGTTAGCAAAGCATGGCAATTACTTATCTGATCCTCTAATTGTAGAAGAATAAGAATTCCATATGAAGTAAGGATAATTAAAATTACTTATTACTATTATTACTGTGCTTTCTATAAATTCTTTTGTTCTATTTTAAGAAGATATCATCTATGGACACTTTCTGATTATGTGGTCTTATAGCAATGGTGTCAAACTAGATACCTATAAGTTGCATATTAATTTAATTAAAAAACTTAATATTATCTATGTTTTATTTGATTTTTATATATCTTGTTAAATATTTCCCAATTATCTTTTACTCTGGTTTGACCTATACTCAGGAGTGTGGTGGGCCATGTTTGTACCTCTGGTCCATAGTGTAGACCTTTAGAGTCTATAGTACTATAAGGTTATCTCTTTGTTTCTTTTTCCTTTTACTTTCACCTAAACTCTAACATGCCTTTGCCCTCAGACATATATATACCAGTGTCTACCTTCATATATTAATCAGTCAACAAGTATTTATTAATCATTTGCTATTTGCCAGGTACTAGGGATGTACTTGAGCCACATCATTGCTCCTTTGAATAAAGCACTTTGAATAAACCTTTCAATAGGATAGTCTAGTCATGAGTTCATATATTTACTTCCTTTAAAAGTTAACTTTTTGCAGATGATAGCGTTTCTAATAACTGTGCAAATAGCCTTTAGAAGTTACTCTGTTGTGAAAGCATTTCAACTTTTCTCACTTTGTTAATTTGTTGTCCATACTGTGTGCACTGATATCTAGATCCATGACTTTTCTCCTCCTCTTTGTCCTAATGGAGCAATGCCATTTGTAGTAACCTGCTCTTCAGGATTGAGGAGATAAAGGAGAGAAAATAAAGTTATGCTGAATGAGTACGTAGTTGTTTTCATTCAGCAGATAGTTGTATGCTCCAATGATAGTAAAGGATCTGCCAAAATTGAATGTGTTCACAAGCATCCATTTTGGGAGTGGTTCAGAACTCTCCAACTGGGGAACATTCTGTGTTCAGCCAACAGTTAGCCTTCATTCACAGCTACACTGGGGTGGGGTTTTTTCTGGTTTCAAAACAGAGTAGGATCTGGGAAACAGCTGGCATCCAAATACTAAAGACTGATGGGACGTGAGAGGTCATCTATTCCTCCCTTCCTTCAGCACAGGAATCCATTTGAGAGAATGCTGTACAAATGATCTCAAACAATGGAATGTGGTAGATGAAATCTCTAAGGGTTAATTGCTTATCTTGGGGCCTTGGGAAGGTGAACTATCACAGAGGAAGGAATAGGTTCAGAGGTAGTACATGGACAAGAGTGAAAGAACATTTGAGGAAAAGGCCTCCAACTTTTCATGCTGTTGCTACTCTTGATGAATACTTATACTATATTCCACTTCCAATAAAAGTACGTGGTCTAAAAATATCCATTCTATGATAGGGCATAGAAGGACACCCTGATCACAGTCACATTAGTAGGAGGCAAATTTCAGTTCATTTAAAGAAGAATATTCTAAAAATCAGAGCTGTCTGACAGTGGAATGGACTGTCTTGTGAAGTGGCGAATTCTTTGTCATTGGAAGTGATAAAATAGACTAGGTGACCATCTTCCACAGATGCTATAGAGCAACTTGTGACATACAGTACTCCTGAGTGTACCCTAACCAGATTAAAGTGTGATTGGGGTGGGGGGTGCTAAGTGGCTCAGTGAATAGAGAGCCAGACCTAGAGGCAGAAGGTCTTGGGTTCAAATCTGGCCACAGACAAAATCTGGGCAAGTCACTTAACCCCCATTTCCTATCCCTTACTGCTCTTTTGCTTTGGAAGCAATATACAGCATTGATTCTAAGACAGAAAATAAGGGTTTTCTTAAAAACATTTATTGGGAAATATTTAGCAAGATAAATAAAAATACAATAGAACATAATGCTGTTTTTTTTAAGTCAACTAATATCCTACAGAGATCCTTCAGTTTGGTTTAATGGTCATTGTTTCCATTTGAGTTATACACCACTTACATAGAGGCTATTCCTGAATTGGGAAGCCCATTGACCTATAAAGTATATAACTTTTTAAAGTCACTTCCAATTTTAATTCTGTTATTGTATGGGTTTGAAAGTAGCTATAGTGCAGTAGAAAGAATGCTGCTTTTGGAACCAAGAAAATTGAAATTGAAAATCATGTAGCTTTTAAGTGCCAAAGTCAGATTTGAGCCTAGGACTTCTAGTCTCCAGGCCAAGAACACTACCTACTCTACCACCTACCTATCCTAGTGAGTTGTGAAGACTACAGAAACTCTAATGCCCCTCCCAGGTCTAAATCTATGATTTTTATGTCTTGACTTTTAGCACATGAATATTTGTTAATTTTGAGAGGATCCCAATTAGAAGACAATCTAAACTAGAGTATCTTCATTTTTGTTGCTATTATTATTTGGAATTGGATATCCAGCAAGACATTAATCATAAGGGTGAATGTCTGTGGTCCTAAAAAAGAGGAGGCAAGATTCCTGTGCATTTAGGACTTAGAGAAAGCAGATTGTTATCTGTACAGTTACTCCAAATGTAGGATTAAGGCTTTTTTACAGAGATAGCACCTAACTGGACTTTGGAGATTAAGGGCCAATAGGAGCAGGAGTGTGATCAGGTTCCAGGCTACAGTCTTTGCCAAGGTGTTCAGCCTGGAGTACAGGAAGGGAATAACCTGCAAAGATGCCAAGAGGGAGTAGACCAAATTGTTCATATGAAGAATCTTTTAGGATTCAAGAGTCTTAGGGAAGTCAGCAGTTTGTTGGGAACAAGTTTTATGCAAATTTGTAAAAGGCAAAAGAATTATTCTTTGTTTTTGCTTTGAGCCCACTTTGGGTTATTTACACTCCAAGTACATATAATTGTACTTGTCTAATAAATTCTGAGGCAGTAATTAGATACAAAAAGTGATTAGAGCATGGAGTTGAGAGGAAGTTCTAGAAGGAATTAATTATTACACAAACAGTACCAGGTTAAGAGAGATGAAATGTAGAGAAAGTCAAATCCATTAATTAGAAAGGGTCAGAAATAAATGTAACTGCAGTAATAATACAGAAATCTGTTTCAATTACTCAGAGGAAGTGTGAAGAAATAGGGAGTATGCCACATTAGGAGACTGGGACCTGGGTATATAATGAGGTTAGATTAAAGGACTCTGCACTTGCCATCTGCCTCAAAAACTCAGAAATACTATGACTTGCGATCATAAGCCAATATAAGAATGTGCTGAAAATGCAACAAATCAAACACATTTTAAAATCTATTAGGTAAGGTATGATAAATACATATCAATTTCAAAATAGATTTCCTTATGGTTTTACCTTTTGTGGGAATATATGTGAATTCCTTAGGCATAAGTCTAATAATTAAATTTATTGATAGAAATAAATCTTATAACTTTGGGTGTCCTTAGAAAAAGTTTAGTGTGCAGTATATCAATCATCTTTTTGCCACAATCACTTGTTTTAACATGATTTGACTTTGAGTTCAACATGTTGATTCATTCTTCATCATGAAACCACAGTTTATTACGTTAGTAAATATTAATTGTATCTGATAAACAGATAATTTTTTCAGGTGTAACCTGATTGTAGCCAACAGTCTTTCAGTGAAGTTTAGATGAGATGAGTTCCTAGGCCACCGAAACATGTTTAGCTCTATCTTTTGGGGTAAATTTCAGAAGATTTCACAAGTGGCATGATTTAGGGTTGGGTTCACATGGAAATTTCTTTTATTTAGGAACAATTCTGTTTTTCTGTATATATCAGAGTTCATTATTTTATCAGTAGGAAAAAGACATAGGCCCTTTGGAAATAGAAAATATCCAAAATATTTTTGGGAGTGTTGGTAAAAAAAAAAAACAAACCCACAATAGTGTTATGAAGATTTCTAGATCTTATAGGCCTACCTGGACTTTTGGCAATGTTTTTGCTCTAGTCTTGGATGGAAAAGCAAGTTTCATTAGTAAAGATGACCTTTTTCCAGTCTTTATTATTATAGTCTTCATATTATCTTGCTCTTGACAAGAATTTTTTCTTCATAGCTATTGTTAGACCACAGAAAATCTTGAAAACCATTTACTAAGCTGTAGAGGATCTGGGAACTGAGTTGGTAGAATGAATATCTACACCAATAAAAACAAAATGATTTTGAAATATTGAAGCATATACCACTTTAAGGTTAACAAAGTGTTTTCCTCACAATGACGCTGTGAAATAGATAGTGATGATTATTATTACCCTGATTTTACAGATGCCACAATTGCAGCAGGGTGAAGCAACTATACTCAGGATCAAAAAGCTAACAAGTATTAAAGGACAGATTTGAACCTAGGCCTCCTGACTCTAAGCCCAACACTGTAGCACTTCATGGTATCTCTTGATAAATAATGCAGTGCAGCAGAAGGGCAGGTATTAATCAAACATCCTTATAAAAACAATAAGATAAAGTTAGAAAGCTTTCCTTTAACTTTACTCTAGGGACTTCCTGGTCAATCACAGAGTCCAATTCCCATAGATTCAAAATTCTGATCTCTAGGAAAGTATATGTTGGGATTCAAATTCGTAAGCCCAAGTTTGCATGGCACAGGCTGGTCCTTGTGAATATATCTCAATTGTTTGTATGTTATGGTTGGGTTGAGGTCTTGAAATCCATCATTAAGTACCTATTATGTAGGAGGCACTGGGCCAGATTCTGGGGATTTAAAGACAAAAATGAAAGGAGCTTACCTTATATCAGGGCAAATAATATGCATGCATATAAGTATGTGTAAAATAGATGCAAAGTAATTTGGAAGAGGAGGGTGCTAGTAGCTGGGGAGGGGAAATGGAGATCAGGAAAGAATTCATGTAGAGGGTATTCCTTCAGTTAAGTCTAGAAGAGGTTAGGGATTTTAGGAGGTGCAGGTGAGGAACAAGCACCTTCTAGGCACTTGGGATAGTCATGCAAAAGCCATGGAAAATGAAAGTGTTATGTTTGGGGAATAGTAAGGATAGATTAACTGGACCATAAAGGAGAGAGTGATGTTCAATGAGACTGGAAAGGTAGTTTGAGGTCAGGTTGCAAAAGGATTTCTTAAATGACAAGAAGAACAATTTGTTGGTTCCTAAACTATTAGAGAAGCACTGGAGTTTATTGAATAGGGCTTTGACAGATTCAGGAAAATGATTGGCAGTTTTGTGAAGGAAGAATTAGAGTGGGGAGATCAATGAAAACACTGTTGCTGTAATCTAAGGAAAGGGTGATGAGGACCTGAACTAGAGTGGTGACTGTATGTGGTTAGCATGAGAGATGTTGTAGTGTAGTGTAGCAAAATCAAAGTTGGGCAGCTGAATAGATATGTGAGGGGAGGGAGAGGGAGAAGTTAGGGATGGAACCAAGCTTATAAGTCATGATTACTAGAAGGATGGTGATGCCCTTGATGGTATTAGAAAGAGGGGTAGGTTCTGAGACAAAAATAGTAAGTTCTCATTTTGATAATTTTGAACTTGAGATGCTCAAGGTCCAAAAGCAAAGAACCAGCATTAAAATTCTGTCCTTTATTTTCACCTGTGTGACCTTCTTTAACTTTAACTTTAAACTTTGTTTAAAGTTGTTTAACTTTGTTGGGCCTCAGTTTCCTTATTTGTAAAATGATAGAGAGATAGAATGAATCTCTTACAGGGTTAACCCCTAGGGGTCCTGGCTTGTCAGTATGCTCTGCTTTGTTAAGCATTTCTTGGCTACAGGGAGATCATGACTTAAGCTTTGCAGCCCAAATCTCTCTCCTTCCACCCCACAAGATATGTTAGGAAGGTAAGATCATAGGTTTTAGACCTAGAAGGGATCTTCAAAATCCCATGCCAACATCATCGTTTTATAGATGAAGAAAATAAAGCCCTGAAAAATAGTGAAGGGACTTCTTTAAAAGTCACCAATAGAGGGAGTGGAAATTGAACCCAGTTCTTTCTCATTCCCAAATAAGGGCTTTCCCCCTAAGCACGACAGTTGCCTCCTTAGAGTTGTCAGTTAGTTTGCAAAAGGAAAAAAAAATCATAAAACCAGACCAGAGCTCTGTTTAGCATCTGAGTGTTTTATAAGCCAATTTGTCTAGAATGGAAAATGAAAAATAAAAAGGACATGATGGTCACTGCAAAGTTTAAACAAAATTAGAGATCACTTTTTGATTATTTAGCACAAATTCATGGAATGCTGGAGATGACATCTTATTGAGGCTACATAAGAGAGCACAGATGGGAAACCATAAAGATGAATGAGAATTTCTTATGTAAATACAAAGTATATTTGCAAAGGAAGACTTGAGTGTTGTTGTATGGAGTAGTTATCGCTGGTATTTGGAGAAATGATTGCTTATGTTATTTCCAAGATAAAAGAAATAGCTTATAACCATATTGATGGTAAGGGTTGGGAAGTGTAAAAACTACCCTTGACTTATTTTACATACTATAAAGAAGTAGACAGCCCCAGTGCAGGAAAAGGATTATTATTGTAGGAATCAAGAGGCCTGAGTCAGGATAACTAGGTGGCTCAGTGGATAGAGTGGCAGACCTGGAGTCAGGAGGATCTGGGTTCAAATTTGAGCTCTAACACTTCCTAGCTGTGTGACCCTGGGCAAGTCATTTAACCCTGTTTGCCTAGCCCTAGTTCTTCTGTTTCAGAGTTGTTACTAAGATAGAAAGTAAAAGTTTTAAAGAAAAAGAGACCTGAGTTGTAGGCTTTGCCCTACTTCAGTTAGAGATATGGTTTTAGATAAGTCCTTCTGGACCTTATTGATTCATTCATTTTTTCATTTAAATATTTCTTTAATAATTAATTAAATTATGTAAAAATGTAAAATTAAAGAGTTGTATTCATTGGATCTCTAAAGTTCTTTGACACAATGAAAAAGTAATCTCTAACCAGTTATAGCAAAGTAGTTGTAATCATTTCACAAAGCTTAGCTGCATATAGTAATAAAAAATGTTAGTTGAAAGATAGGAAGAAAGGAAAAAAGTTATGTGATATTGGAGGCCACAGGCAGGGCTCACTTTTTCCTTCCTTAACTACCAAGTGGAAACAGAAAAGGTCTATTCTGAGATTATTGGGGAGGATAGAGAAAGATACCCATTGCTAGTATCAGCCTAACCCCAACCTTGCCAGTGGATCCCTTTTATTTTTCTAATTTTGGAAATTTGAAGGTTTTCCCGTCTTGGGTGACTTTAGAGTCCATGGCCCCATAGCGATGTATCATCTCCCTCCTTTCTAGTCAGCTGCAGATGCAGATGCTATGATAAGACTGTGGAGCCTGTCGTCCGTTCTTAAAATTGGTTTTATATGCCTACTTCAGAGGTTAGAGTGGTGAATATTAGGGATTCTTTGCCTTGACTACTGAGCTTCATTTCACTGTTCAAGGATCTGATTAGACAACCTCAGAGATAGAGGAACCTTGACTGAGGACAACGTGGTTCATAATGCTCACATCAGAGGACTTTGGTTCATATTCTGCTGCCAACACTTGCTATCTCAATCCATCAGTCAATAAGTATTTATTAAGTACCTGCTGTGTGTCTGGAACTGTGCTAAGAGCATGGGATTTTAAAAAAAGAAACAAAAGACAATCTCTTAATGAGGGAAACAACATTCAAACAAATATATACAAAGCAAACTATATACAGAACAGATAGGAAATAACCGAGGAAAGGCATTAGAATTGAGTTGTTGGGGAAGACTTCCAAGGAAAGAGATTTTAGCAGAGACTTAAAAGGGAGCTAGGGAGGTCGGTATACAGAATGGAGGAAGGAGAACATTCCAGGAATGGAGGACAGCTAGAGAAAATGCTCGTAGCTGAGAGCAAGAATGTCTTATCCATGGAACAGCCAGGAGGCCAGCGCCACTGGATTGAAGAGTACATGCCAGGGAGAAAGGTGTAAGAACACCAGAAAGGCAGGTGGGGACTAAAGTTATTACTGAGGATTTGAATGCAAAATAGAAGATCTTATATTTGATCTTAGAGGCAACAGGGAGTCACTAGAATTTATTGAGTAGAGAGTAACATGGCTGGACCTGTAGGGCTTTAGGAAAATCACTTTAAGCCTGAATAGAGGACAGATGAATGAAGAGAGGCTTGAGGCAGGCTGACACCATCAGGCTAATGCAGTAATTCAGGCATAAGGTGATGAGGGACCTGCACTAGAGTGGCAGTGTTAGAGGAGAGAAGGGGAAATCTTCAAGAGATATTGCAAAAATGAAATCAAGAGGTCTTGCCAGTGATCAGATGTGGGTGGTGAGAGGTAGTAAGGAGTCTAGAATGGCTCCTAGGTGAGGAGCCTGAGATCCTGGGAGAATAATGTTACATAAGAGGGAAGATAGGAGGGAGGGATGGCTTAGGGGAAAAGATAACAAGTGCAGCTTTGGACATATTGAATTAAAGATGTCTACTGAGCATCTAGATTGAGTTGTCTGAAAGGCACTTGGAGATGTGAGTTTGGAAGTCAGCAGAGAATTTGGAGCAGGATAGGTAGATCTGAGAATCATCAGCATAGAAATGGTAGTAATCTCTCTGATCTTGGGCAAGTTCTATCTTCCCATGTTATTTTTCTTATCTATTTTAATGAGAAATTTGGAGTGTGTGGCCTCAGAGGGTTTTTTTTTTCAGCTCTAGAACTTTGATCCAGTTACCTTCCTTCCTTCTTCTCGCTCTTCCCCTTTTTCTTTTCTCTCAAGTTGCAGTTACTAGAGCTAAGTGCTTTCCCTACTTTTTTTAGCTTGAAAGTCTGTAATAATCATGGAAATGTCAGCATAAGAGCTAGGGTAATATACAGTGAGTCTCAGATGACCTGAGTTTGAATGCTATCTCCTCCATTTACTACTTGTTGTGATCTGGAGTATGTTATTTAATCCTACTGTTCATTGAAAATATTGTTGATAATTTTTTGTGGTTCTGTGATATGCTTGGAGGAGTGTGAAAGACTTGATTTATAATTGCTCAGAAAATAGATGCAGTGACACACTTTTAAGTTTATCTGCATTATTAACACTTTCTTCAGTCTGGGCAGTCAACAAAAGACTAAATCAATCCCTAATTTATAATGTTTCCTAGGTATATGTGCCATTACTGAAAATTTGACAGTGGGCACTACAGAGTATTGTTATTATTTGACAAAATCTGTAGTCTTATTAGTATGGGGAGCTCCATGTGAGGAATTTCCTTTACAGTGCAGATAGATGCTTGTTCTTCAACTTAGGATCTTAGATCAGGGGTTCATCATCTTTTTTGTATTATCAACTCCTTTGGAAGCTTGCTGAAGTCTATAGATCCCTTTTCAGAATAATATTTTATTTTATTTTAATGTATCTATTGAAAATCCTTGCCTTCTGTCTTAATATCATTTCTAAGAAGCAAGAGCTTAGCAATGGGGGTAAAGTGACTTGCCCAGGGTCCCACAGCTAGGAAGCATCTGAGGCCAGATTTGAATTTGGGAAGAGCTATCTTCCTGATTATAAGCCCAGTGCTCTATCCATTACAGAGGAGAGAATTGAGGTTCAGAAAGATTAAATGATTTGACCGTAGTCATATAACTAGTAAATATCAGAGATGGAATTTGAACCTTGGTCTTCCTGACTACAAATGTGGCGTTGTGGCCATTATTCCATGATGCCTCTGGATAGTATTAGGATTAATGTCCTTATGATTAATTCAGGAACAAATGCCCTCCCTTGCCTTTCTTCCTGCCCTGGTATCAACACTTTTCATAACCATATCAATCAATCCCTAATTTCCACACTTTACTTCCCTGTTGTTCTCAGATGAAATATTTTAGTTATACAACATTCACACCCCATTTCCCTCCTATCACCCCAATCCACTGGTAGCCAAACACCCCCTCCTGCCAACTAACATTTGTCTCCTTTTACAGTGTTGGATTCTCCACCTGAGTAGTTCTCCTGTTCTCACTTTGCTCTCCATTCCTGAGAGAAAATCATTTCCCCCTTATTCACTCCCTGCCTATTCAGACATGTGATGGTCTTCTCTCCAGGTGACTTTCATGGAAAGATTGGAGTTTGTTGCATAAACAAATGACTAGAGTTGCGGGAGGAATTGAATTTCTTAAGTAGGAGGCCAGTGTGGGAAATGAGATATGCCAGCATGGAAGCAGACTACGGGGAGCCTAAACGTTTTAGGCATAAGAAACTCGAAGTTTGGAAGGGACCTTAGGGGCCATCAAGTTCAACCCTCTAATTTTAGAGACAAGGAAATGGAGGTCCTCAGAATTAAAGTAACTGACCCAAGTAGCAGCAAAACTAGGCCTAGGATTTGTTCGTCCATTAGTGAGTGTTTGCAGTGAATTGCTACAGAAAAATCTCGTCTGAAGTCATCTAATGTTTTTGCAAAGAAAATATAGTTTATTGTACAACATTTAGCACAAATGCCTTATGTGTAGGTATTCAGGAAATATTTGTCAACATGCATGCATGCATAATTGAATAATATTTCAGACATTCTTGGTGGGTGTGGGAGGAAAGAGAGGGTTATATATATATATGTATATATATATATATATACACACACATATATCATTTGATTCTTTGTCAAAAGGGTGGTTTTGTGTCTTGTAATAATTATAATAGATCTTTTTTAAGTTTATAAAGTACTTTCCACATAACAATCCTGTGAAGTCACAGTATGTAAGTATAATTAATTACGTATAATTAATTCCTATTTTATTGATGAGGAAAAAGAGCCCGAGAGAAATGATTTATTTATTGTTTCCCAATAAGCTTCAGAGCAGAGGCTCCAACCCCGGTCCCCATACATAGAGGTATGGAGAGGGGAAAGATCCCTAATAGCACAGGTAATCTCAGAAGGGCGGCAAGCCAGAAATTAGGAGAATTGTATGTCTTATCTGGGTCTGCATGGCATTGACTTGACTTGAAAATCTAACTTTTTTGCAGCTTATCCCTTCTGAGGAAGTAAGACTTTGTGTAAACATGTTTTTTCTTCCAGTAGAATATAAGGTAGGCAACTAGGTGGCATAGTGGATAGTGCCAGGTGTGACCTGAAGACTCATTTTTCTGAGTTCAAATTTAGCTTCAGACACTTACTGGCTGTGAAATCTGAGCAAGTCATTTACCCTGACTGCCTCAGTTTCATCATCTGTAAAATGAGCGGGGAAAGGAAATGCCAAACCACTCCAGTATCTTTGCCAAGAACTCCTCTCCCTCAAATAATGTCACAAAGAGTAGACCTGATTGAAAAAAGAATGTAAGCCACTTAGGGGCAGAGATTTTTTTCCCTTTTTTTTGGTCTTTGTATTCAAAGCCCCTCCAATACTGAAGGTGCTTAGTAGGTGCTTATTGAACTAAAATAAAGTTGAATGAAGTTAATCTGTCTGGGCTGGGCCATTCACATCAAGTATAACTCCTATTTTACATTCAGACCCAAAGTAAAGATTTAAAAAATCTCCCACAGACTATTGTTATTGCTTCTTAGATACCTGAGGATACAGGAGTGAGAAAAGAAGGCATTGATAAAAATAACCTGGGACAGCTAAGCAGAGGGTGCTGTTTATGGATAATAACTTGTTCATGTAAGCACATTTATGATCATGAGGATTGCTATTGAGAACTGAATATCAAGAGGCTAGAAAATGCATCCTAATGGAAAATAAGAATGCAAGCTGTTGAATTTGGATCATCACTGTAATATAGGCAATGGATAATTCTCATTTTTCTAGGCTCTCTAATGACTAATTTCTTGGAGATCAGTAGTCCCTGGTAACTGCCAGACAAATTCAGTGCCTGCTTTAACCAGGAATCTCATTGCTGACATCTTGTGGCTGGCGATGAAAATCTCTCTTGCTCCCATAGTCTTTCCTTTCTCCACTTGAAGGCATCTGTTCATGATTCATCTTGGAATGTCTTTTTCCCATGTTTCCACCATCCTTCACATGGGTGGTGTGCTCCCTGAGACCTGAATGTGACTGGGATGATCTTTTCTTTTAGGCAAGAGCAGAGAAGTCTCCAGGGGCATACTTCCTGCCTGAGTTTGCCCTTTCTCCTCAAGGAAGTTTTCTTGAAGACACGACGGGAGAGCAGTTCCTTACTTACCGTTATGATGATCAGGTCAGTAAATGATGGAATAATAATTGGACCTGGGTTGGTTGTACAGTAATTGGACTTAAAAATAAAATCTTCTACAATAAATGCTTCTTTTCTACCTTCTTTCTAGTAAAATGACTGTTACATTATCTGAATAAAGAAATAAAAGGTCATTTGTTGTTGAAATATTAAACAAACTTACATTCAAATATGAAAATAATATGAAAAGTCATTGAAAAATATTTTTATTTGGGGTAGGGGCTGAGGGAATGAAGGAGGGGGAAAGAATACTTCTGTAAACAGATTAGGTAACCCATTTCACATTTTTTGAAATGTGTCTGCCTGAATAGGGTGCAGTGGTTTGTTACGCAGCCGGGAACCTTTCACCATGTTGGAATTTTACTGGTGTTACAATTTATAGCTCTAGTTAATCCAGAAATCAGTGATCCTACATGTTTTAATATGAGAACTTCAGAGAAACTAATTGAGAGAGGGAGTAAGGTATAAAATTGGGTGTCTGGAAAATAACAAGTCATGCATCTTATAATTAAAGAGTGGTAATGACTTCTCCAGGACTCTACCAATACATTATATTTAGCATAACAACAATATAAAAAGGTTTTTTAAAAAAAGAAACCCATTAATTCAGGGGAAAAGAGCTAATGCAGAGCTGGAAAGTGTGTGGCATACAGTAAAAACTGACTCAAAGCACATTGTTTTCCAGAAGCCCTAGTGAACACCATGTGTGATCTACTAAGTTGGACTTTCAGAGGTACTTAAAATATGTTTCTTTTAATTAAATCAAAGGAATAGGGTAGGAATCTGATAGAACCAGTGAATAAGAGTTATGGTTCCAAACTTCAAAGAAAATGATTAAAAGATCATTTTCCCCAAGTAGGTAGATGTGATGTATATGGAAATCAGCAGGTAAGGTGCATTTTTTAGTGGAAACATTCTAAGAAGATTCAGGAGAAGAAGGGTACATTTTTGGGGCTGAGAATTTTATGTCTTGAGAATCTTTGCAGTTATAGGCACCCCAAATCTCTTTTTTTCTTATTTGTCCATTGACTACAAGAAAACTGAACATCTAAAATTCCGGGAGTAACTCCTAGATACTATTCACAGTTTTTGGGGGGCTGGAGAGCATTGCCACATCTTTTATGCAACAGAATTTCACCTTCTCATTATCTCAGTATTCTCAATATGGTAGAATTGGCACAACACAAAGTTCAGCTCTTGTCAGATGCCTTAATAAGGAAGGAAAGGGAATATAGCCTGTATGATCTTCAAGTGTATGGCACTTATTCAGGTAATGGTTTTATTAAATGAATGCCAGTCATATTCTTCAAGCTCAGATACTCAGGAATATATAGAGATGTAGGCATCAATGGTATTGCTGGGCCAGTGACAAAGTAGATATGAGCACCATGAGATCACCTAGCCCAGTTCCTTCATTTTGTTGATAAGGAAACTGGAGCCTAGGGCGAGAAGATTCTTTGAGGTTTTCAGGGGACTTTCATATTGATTTTTCTAAAACTGAGCCATGGACATCAGGAATACACAGAAGAGCTCTGGTTTCCCTGGTGGGACCTTCCCTTACTAATGCACATCTGCAGCCCGTCTGTGACTTGTTAGGAAGTTCACAAGTAGTACCAGGGGCAGACAGAGAAAGGTAAAGTAGTTTGTGTAGGGCTCCAGAGCTGTCAAGAATCTGAGGCAGGATCTGAACGTGGTTCTCTTCATGCTGTATCTGGTTATAATGTGCTGCTAATTGATGGAGCCCATGAAGAGAAATCCTCATGGATCTTCAGGTATTCCAAAGTAAGGTAAAAATAACATGGGACCCCTAAATAGTAGGTGGTGTTTATAGATGATAACTTGTTCGTGTAAGCACATGTGTGACCAAGAGTATAGATATTAGAGATTTCTGAGCTAACTCAGAGCCTTTTCAGAGAATGAGAGCTAAGAAGGGGTTCCAAAGACAGAATTCAAAGAAATGTGCCTTCTGAAGAAGCTTTAAGAAACAGGACATTATTCTAAAGGAGTGGTGAACTGACAGAATTAAAGGCTGATTTGGCCAACAAAGACTTACCTCGAGAAGTAATGTGGCTTGATAGGATAGACTGGGCATGTTAGGAGACTTAGCATTGTCTCCCAGATAATTAAAAGCTACTCTATGTAGTTTTTAGGGAGTTTCTAATGTCTCAGAGTCTTACTTTCTTCATCTGTAAAAAGGGCGTAATGCTACCTATACTCCCTCACCCATAGGGGTAGTCTGAGTGTAAGACTTTGCAAATCTTAAGGCACCATATGAATGTGAGCTATTATTATTTAGTATGGTGAAGTGGGAAGAGCATGTGATTCAGTAAGAGAACCGAATTTGAATGTCAGCCCAGACACCCAGCTATATAAGAAGCAAATCACTTGCCCTCCCTGAGCCTTAGCTTTCACATCTGTGTAAAAAAGATGTGATATATTCCCATCACTACCTACCTCCTAAAATTGTTGTGAGAAAGTGGTGTATCAGCCTAGAGGGCTATGTCACTATCTCAGATGTTAATCATGGAATGTTAGAGCTGGAATCTTTGAGTTTATCTAGTCCAATCCTCATTTTGTTGATGAGACAGACTTCCATAGGAGCCTCGTGTTTAAGTGGAAAGAGTGCTGATCTTAAAGTCACAGGACCAGTCAGTGAACATTAAGACCTACTATGTGCCAGGTGCTGTAAGTGCTGAAGATACAAAAAGAAGAAAAAAAGACAGTCCTTGCTCTCAAGGATCTCACAATCTTTGGAGGAAACAATAAGCAAATATATAAAAACAAGAAATAGATAGGAAAAATGGGAAAAAATTCAAAGAGGGAGGGATATAGAATTAAGAGGGTATGACAATTAAAATTCTGAGAGACTGGGTTCTGGGTAAGAAAATCAATTTATTGATTAGGCTAGCAATAACCAATAAGTTAATTGGTCAGTGATCTTTCTCAGTAGTCAAAGACAAAGAAAGCTTTGTGGGTCCCTTAATACAATTTTGGAAGCTCACTATTAAGCCCTCCTCTAGACATCCCAGGATATCTCTAATAGGTGAATAGCCAATGAGGAGGTAGTCCATCATTTTCTTAGTCCCTCCCTGATTCCTTGATTGATGATGGAAATCATATGCCTGGTCCTATGATTCCAGTGTCTAGAAGGAGAAATCAAATTCTGCCCAGTTAGGAGTGACTGTTCAGTACTTTTCAATGTCAAATTCAAGGACACAGACACACTTGGCCTAATCTAGTTTTTATTTATTGGGCAATATAGAATCCACAATTTTAATTTTCTGTCACCAGACAATGGAAGATGTGAGCATTCTTTGAACTTATCAGGAACAAAGAAATGAGTAAAGAGGTCCTAATGACAAACTTGAACTTCAGTTCAAAATCTAGAAATAGATTATAATAGAAATAGTTCAATATATTAGAAATAAATCTTCTCATGGGTTGGGAAAGGATTGCTGTAGATAATGGATTTTTCATTGGGACTTAAAGAAAGCCAGGTCACATACTACCTGTGTGACTACAGACAGCATGGTGCAGTGGGAAGAATACAGATCTGGAGTCAAAGAATTCAGGTTCTAATCACATTTTTGCTATGGGCTAGTTGAATGACTGTGAGCAATTCACAGACTTTCTGGGCTTTCTCAAGATCTCTCAACCTTCCTTCTACTCACTCAGATACAATCCAAATTCTAATTCTCTTCACCTCTTGCCTGCTTCAGGGCTCTTCTTACTACAATCCATTCTCCAAATATATAGCTGCCAAAGTGGTTTTCCTAAATTGAAGATCAGACCCTGTCACTTCCTAACTAAATTAACTCCAGAGACTCTGTGTTACTTTTAGGGTCAGACAGAACATCTCTGGTCATTCAAAGCCCTGCATAACCTGACTTCAATCAGTCAATCAACTAACATTTATTAAACACCTATTACATTTCAGGTCCTGTATTAAATGCTGAACGAATAAAGAAAAACAAAAGTAGCCAGTCTCAGTTCTCAAGGAGCTTGCCATTTAAAAGGGGTGTGTGTGTGAAAACATGTAAACAAATATATTCAAACAAGATCTATACAGGATAAATTGGGGGTAATTTCAGAGGGAAGGGAGAAGTCCTTTGCAAATGATAAAGCACTCTGTAAATGTTAGTTAGTCAAATGTTCCTTTGGCTTTTGTACTATTCCTCAGACATAACTCTCCACTCTTTAGCTCTCGACTTCATGCACTGGACAGCCTCCTTGCCTGGAATGTACTCCCTCCTCACTTCTGCATTGTAGAATTAATTTCAGCTCACGTTTCACCTGCTCTTTCTTTCAATGGGTGCCTTCCCCTCTTTAAATTGCCTTTTAATGAATTTATGAATGATTTTTGATTTGATTTGATTATGTGTATATACATGTATATGTTGTCTCCTCAATGGAATGTAATTCCCTTGAAGGAAGGGATTATTTCACTATTTTCTTTACATACTTAGTGCCTAACAGAATGGCTGGGAACATTATAGCCACTTAAAAAATGATTTTTGAGTGATTACAAAATGAAGGGATTCAGTGAGATAGCCTTTAAGGTCCCCATCCTGCTCTAAATTAATTTATCTTTTGATCCATTGAAGACACTTAACCTCTCAGAGATTCCTTAGTTTCAGCTTTAAAATGAAAGGGTTGCATTAGACGACTGTCAAAGTCCTTTCCAGCTCTAGTTCTGTGATCTTAAGTTACTTGTCTAGTTACACAAGTGGTTCATGATAGATCTCTGAAAAGAAACCTAATTATGTCCTAACTTCCAAACTCATGACTTTTGGTTTATATGCTTCTTATTAAATGAGAAGCTTTTCATAGCCTTCCCCTTTAAGTACAAGAAACTTTCTCAGCCTATATATGGAAACTCTGTTTGGGTCGTAAAGGTGTCTATCTGGCTTTTAGAGGAAGAACAATTTCATTGTGAGATTAAGCCAATGACTTTAAAACAGAAGGTAACTAAGGAGGACTTCTTGGAAACATCCTAGCTCCAGAATTCTTAAAGAAAAACAGTTAGAAAGGGGGTATTGATATACTTTATATGCATATCTCTTAAAGATTTTTAAGTAAGTGTTTTTTTCATAAATGCATTAGTGAGAAGACCTTCAGTTTATCTCAGGATGTCTCCTAGATTAAACATCTGGAAAACCAATAATGTAAGGAACAGTAAAACACAGCTGCAATGTGGGGCTACATTTAACAAGGCCCTGTAAAAAAAGCCCAATACAGATCATTCTTGAGTGGAGGGGGGGGTGTGAAGCAGTTTCTATTGAAGGAAATATTTGTTGAATCTAATTAAATAAATCCAAGCAGAATGTTCTACATTAGATAATATTAATTGGATGGTTTTTCTTCACTAGGATAGCTTTGGTATGGGCTCCAGCTCATCCATATAATAAAATACTTGAAGAATAAGTGAATATTAGTGCTGGAGAAAACCTCTGTATTAACCAAGTACAATCCTCTGCTTTTCAAACATGTGGAACTTGTATACAAGAGAGTTTAAGTTTCTTGCTTAAAATCACCCATCTAGTTAGTGGCAGAGATGCGTCGATAAGTAAGTACCACTGACTTGAATCTGTTATATTTCTTTCCTGCACAAACCCTGAATTTTCTTTTGCATAAAAAGAATACTCCAGAGCCTATTGTCTAAAAAAGATTTGATGATTATAGAATAATAGATTGCTTTATTGGGTGATTCTCAGCTTCTACAAGAATTAGGAATCATATTAAGAGATATTCTGAGAATTATCCAGATATATTGACTCCCTTACCCTAATTCCCACTTTTGAAATGCCAAAATATTAAAATTAAATCATTATTATCAAAGTACTTATTTCCATGAAATGAACACATATTTTGAAATTTTAATCCATTTAGTATATGTTTAAATCATTCCAATGAGGTGCTTACAAATTTCTTCCTTGGCTGGTGTAGAGTTGAAATGACATTTGGTTAAAGTACTGGCTTGGTGCAGAATCAATAGATTTCTGGACTTTTTATTAAGTTGGGATATTTTCTTCTATTAAAGCTACATTTATAAGTAAACAATTGAATGTTGGTAGACTTCAAAACTGAGATATTCAAGTTTAGGATTTGTTCTACTACAGACAAGAGAAGTATTCTTATGGTTGAACTTCCTAGTGGTTCAGTATCCATTTTTTTGTAAACTGAAGTCAAAAGCAACGTGTAAGGCCTATGGTCAATTTAATAGGAACAAATGTAAAGTCTTATCCCCAGTTTCAAACAACTAATTTCACACCAAAAAGGTGGAGAAGGCATAGTTAGAAAATAATTCCTGAGAGTAATGCCTTCACATCTTAGTGGATTGCAATCTCGACATATCAGTGTTTAATATGCTCTCAGACTACATTAATTAAAATATAGTGTTCAGAATGAGGGAAATATAGGCTAACTCTATTCTGTCCTGGTTAGATCACATTTGGAAAATTGTGTTCAGTTCAGATGCCCCATTTAAAGTTGGACATTAACAATAAACTGGTGGTAGTTCACAGGAAAGCAAGAAGTATATTGAGAGGACTCAAAACTCTGTCATACAGGGGTTGTTGAAAAAAAAAACTGGGGATGTTTAAGCTGGCAAAGAGAAGATGTGTGCAGGGGGAGAGGGAGTGACATGATTGTTTTAAGTATTTGAAGGCCTGTCATATGGAAGGGGGATTAGATTTGTTTGGTTTGGCCCCAGAGGGCAGAAATAGGAGTAATGGTTGGAAGTTTCAGAGTGACGGATTTTGGCTCAATATTAGGAAATCTTCCTGAAAAATTGGAACTATTCAAAGATAGAATGAACTGTCTCACTGAGCTAGCAAATTCCATATCACCAGAAGGCTACTTATACAGCCTGGATGATGATTTGTCAGGGAAGTCATAGATAGGATTCATAGTTTTTCCAGGACCAGACTAGATGACTTTTGAGGTTTCTTTCAACTCTGAGATTCTATTATTGTGTTATTCTTTTGCCCCACTCTGGACCTAGACAAAACCTGGGTATACAGGTGTTTAGGCAGTCTTTTTTAATTGAATGGAGGTATTATAATAGGGTGAAGAGGACATTATTAAGACATGGAATTAGAGGACCGGAGATCTGACAATTACTACATTTGTGATCACAGATGAGATGCTACATTTCTTTGAGCCTCAGATTCCTCTTTAAATTGAGGAAAATAATGTTTGTGCTATTCACAGAATAATTGCTGAGAAAAATCAGTCTGTTAGCTACAATAAATCATACAAATGTGTCAACTTTTAATTTTGGTTATAAAGTCTTTTCTGTTCCCAAAGTTATTTTACTTTCCTCTTTCAAATGATTTTGAATTTATCTGTGTACATGTTGTATCCTTTTGATTGAATATAAGCCTCTTGAGGACAAGGGTTTTTTTTTCTTTTGCATTCCCAGCTCTTGGCATAGTTCTGGATACATAATAGACACTTAATAATTGCTTGTTCTTGAACTGAATTATAACAAAATTTCAGATATTTTATATTTTGAAATATTCCTTTATTCCTCTTCATCTGTTGAAACGTCTTATTCTCCTCTCATTACTGGTTACCTGTTCCCTTAGGACTAGTCATTGCTCATAAGCTTTCACTTATCCATATACAGATGCTCATAATCCATATCGTGGGGGCCATAGGTTTTAGGAATGGAGGAGATGTCAAAGGGTATTAAGATTAATCTCCCATTTGAGGAGGCTCAGAGAGGACACTTGACATACCTAAAGGTCACACAGGTAGAACCAGGAGTTCAGCCCTCATCTTCTGCCAATCTATTGTGCTTTCCAAAGTACTGTGCTGCCTCCTAATTCTGTATCTCCAGTTCTAACTTCTGTCCCATTCTCTAGTCCCACTTCCACCCTATACTATAAATTGTCCCATAGTCCCTCTCCTCTCACTTCCTGCTTACCTAATGCATAGCCAAAGCCCAATCCTCTGCTCTCTCTCTAACAGTTTTTTATCTTCTTCCTTCACACTAGCGTTAGCATTACTCTATCCTTTGAATGATCCACTTTTGGATCCACGGAGCTAAGTTTCCCAAAGCAATAATTTTGCTCTCACTGTCCTCTGTACTTTTGACTTTTTCCATGCCTGCTGCTAAGGCCTCTCTGCCAAACCTTGCATGACTGGACAGTCACTAGACAGTGCCCAGCACATAGTAAATTCTTACTATGTTGAATTACTAAATCGAGTGACTCATTGACTGATACATATAACCACTCATACTTTTCTCCTACTAATAAAGTTTAAAAAAAACCTTTACTTTCTGTCTTAGTAACAACTCTAAGACAAGGGCAAGGGCTAGGTAAATAGCTAGAAAGTGTCTGGGGCCAGATTTGAGCTCAAATCCTTCTGGAGTCAGGCTGCATCCACAATGCCACCTAGCTGCCCCTAATATAGTTTTGTTCTCTGTTTCCTTTTGTAACTCATGTAGTTTCTTTAGAAATGTGGATGCTATGCCATCTGATACATCTCTATGTTTCTTCAGTGTTTATGGTACCTCTTATCAAGATAAAATTCCTTTCACCATCTCTGTTAGATCAATTTTCACTTTTGCTTTGTGTGAGATCATAATTGCTACCCCTGTTTTTTCATCTTTAACTGAAGCATAATATATTTTGCTCCAGCCCTTTTCCTTTACTTTGTTTTCCTACTAAAATGTCTTTCTAGTAGACAGCATATTGTGGCATTCTGACTTTTAATTCACTATACTATCCTCTTCCATATTATGGTTGAGTCCATCCTATTCATATTCACAGTTATGATTTCTATGTGTTTCTCTCTGTCTTCTTTTTCCCATTTTCCTTTTTTTCTCTTTCTAGCCTTTTCTCATTCACATTTTCTCTACATTTCACACATCTTAGCTTTCATACAGGTTGTTTTCCTTACCTCTCTTTTAAATTGTTTTCATATGTTTTCTGTAGCCCATTTTCTCTGTTTAACTTGTTCATACTAAATTTAGTATCAGAAGGATCTTTCTAAAATAATGCTTTCATTTATTTCATCACTTCCTTTTTCATTTGTCCCTATTAAAGAATCAGAGTTGGAAAGCACTAGAGTTGTCATTTGTCCAACCCAATGCTGAATAATATTCCTTCTACATTATTATTCAATAAGTAGTCATCCAATCCTTGTTTGAATAGTTATAATAAGGGCGAGCTCATTGTCTCCCAAGGAAGCCCATTTCTCTTTTGGATAACTCTAATTGTGTGAAGTTACCCCACCCTCTTACCCCAGAACTAAATTTGTGACTTTGGGATTTCTACCCATTACTTCTAGTTCTGCTCTCTGCAATCTAACAGAAACTATGAAATCATTCTTCTTAGTGGACTTAGTTGACCTCTCCTTGCTTCAACTCTGAAAACAAAACCAAGACACTCTTCTTAACTTTAAAGAGTTTAACCAGCTAGTAATAGCCCACTTCAGAGATTATGTTTATTTAACTTGGTAGCATGGAAAAACCAATAACTGTAGTGAGGGAACCCGGGTTCAAAACTCACTTCTGTCATTTAGTATTTCTGTGACCTTGGGCAAAATCACTCATCCTCCTTGGGTCTCAGCTTTCTCATCTATCACACAAGGAGGTTGAATTCCGAGTTCCCTTCAATTCTAACTAGTTGCAACTTTGTTAAAAACATCACTTTTTAAAACTGTGTCTACGTTCTCTACTCGACCTGGTAGAAGACGTACCTAGGTTTCTCCAATGAAACTTGTTAAAGGCCAGTGCTATTTTTAACTATACATCTTTTCAGCATTAATCAATAGAATGCTTGGCAGGCTGGACTCTACTGAATAAACAAATGATTTGGCTGACAAAAGAGAAGAAAAGAAAGATTTAATGATGAATAATAAGAGCATGAACTCTCAGGGAAATTTCTAGTACAGTAAACAACATATAAATTTAAAAAATAACAAATATAATCCTCAACAATAACCTTAAAGATAGAAGATACACAAGCATCTCTATAAACTGGTTGGTATTAGATTATGTCTTCTAGGACCAATTGGACCTAGTCCACATGTATTTCTCCACTCCAAACCAAGCCAAAAATGTTGAGGGATAAGAGAGTGGATGAGTAGGAGAGAGAGCCAGAAAGCAAGAGAAACTCAGTTTTGAGTTCTCTTCTGCTCATAAGAGAAACACTCCTGCCTAATTTGCTGATAGGTATTTATTAAGCACTTACTATATACTAAATGGGAATACAAAGACAAAAATATAATTCCTCCATTCAGATAGCTCATATTTTCTTGGGAATGTATAAATAAATAAGCATATCTTCATGACTGCCTTAGGAAGAAAAGGCATTAGCAGTTAGTGGGATCAAGAAGGGTTTCAAGAAGCCAGTCAGTCTTAAAGATAGGTCTTTGAAGCTCTACTACTGGCTACTTCTAGTCTAGTCAAACCATGTGTAAATTATTTTCATTCTTTCTAAGACTTGCTTCTCAGTACCTCCTGAGAGCTCAAGGAGACATCACACCTTATGCATTCCAAATTCTGTTGCCAGAAATGAGGGTTGATGAAACATCTTCCTCTCTAAAGAGGCAGGTTCTGATTTTTTTTAATCCAGGGAGACCAACCCTAATAACAACAGAAAGTCTTCCTTAATTTAATCACATGATTTTTTTAGGATCAACTTTTGTGAGACCATTGTTATTGGCCAGAGTCAGTTGCTTAGAGTATGAATTATGGTGCCCTTCTCCCTATTCCAAACAACTAGAATGTAACTGAATATCAACTGATCCGTTATGATATTGTTAAATGTGGCCAGACAGTTAGGCTCCTAATAACTTGTGTTTTAGCCAGGTAGGCTTTCACCAGCTAATGATATCTCTCTCTTCTGATTCTAAGCTTCTGTCTAGGATGTATTTGGAACAGTCTCTCTAATAGACATCATCAGATCACGGCACTGCAGCACATCTCCGTAATGATGTTATTGAGAGCTTAAGGAAACATCAGACCTTATGTATTCCAAATTCTGTTGCTGGAACTGAGTGTCAATGAAGAACCTCAGGGAATATTGTTTCCACTTAAGAACACCACATTTTAAAAGGAACTTTGAAAAGTCATTGAATCCAGAGGAGGACAGCCTAGACACTGAGCTTGGAAAACATCTCATAAGATCAACAGTTGATGTAGCTGATAATATTTAGCTTGCGAATCTTAGGGAGACGTGATTGCCATCTTCAAATATTTAAAGGGCTGGTATTGGAGGAGATGTTAGTTTTTTTCTACGTGGATTTGGTGAAACAGAAATAGGAATAACGAAGAACTTACTCAGCTTAAGGAGAAACTGTCTAATCAGAATTGCATAATAATTTTGCTTCGTAAAGTTTTGAACTTTCTGTCACTGCTAGAATTGTCTTAAATTGAATTTAGTACAGTCATTAAATCAAGTTTAATAAATTCTTAGTGGTTTAGTGATCTTTGCTACTAGTGTGACTAGTCAGATATGTTATAAGGAGATTTTTGCTTTAAATGGGAAGTTGAACTTATACTGTGGTTTAGTAGCTAGAATGCTAGACTTGGAGCCAGAAAAATATTGGTTTGAATGCTTTTTCAAACATTTTCTATCTGTGTGACCTTGGGCAAATCATTTAAGCTCTCAGATCTTTAATTTCATCTTTAAAATGAAGGGCCTGTACTAGATGATTTGTAAGTACCTTCAAATTCTAAATTTATGGTCCTATGACATCTGATGTTTTTCCCACTTCTAGCCCATGACTCTATGAATGGTGACAGTACTACTGAAATTCTACCTTTTCCATGAAGCCTTTTTGGATGAGTAGAAATTAGTTTCCTAAATCATTTAATATTTCTACCTTTTAAAAACCATTTAAATTTCTCCTCATATATACATCCTTATTTGTGTACCTGGGTATACATATCTTCATGTATTTAATAGCTAGCACTTATGTAGCACTTTAAGGTTTGCAAAACACTTTAGAAATGTCATCCTAAATAAATGCATAAAAATATGCATTTTATAGATGGGGAAATCGAGGCAGGCAGAAGTTAAGTGTCTCGCCCAAAGTCACAAAAGCTAGTAAATTTCTGAGGCCAAATGTTAATTTAGGCCTTTCTTATTCCAAATCTGATGCTCTGTCAACTATTTTTTTTTGGGGGGGTCAAGACTATTTTGTATTTCCCATTTTGAATGTAGCTTTCTTGAAGTAGAAACTATTTTTTTTCCTTTATTCCATTTTTGTCTGAGTGCTCACTCCCTCAGTGTCAGGGCCATACCTGAATAGGTACTTGATGCCATGACATTTTTTCAAATACCTCATCACATTAGTAACAGAAGAAAAATCATAAGTTCAAATTAAATATGAAGAATATTGCACTTCCTAAAGTTATTAAATGCCAGAGCAGGAAGTTTAATTATATCATTCCTTGGAGATTTTGAAATCTATTAAATCTTGTACTACCTGGAGGGAGAAGTCTGGGACTGAACTAGATAAACTCTCTTGTCATGATTTGTGGCTTTGTGAATTATATAATCATTCTTTGTTCTTAATTTTAATTTAAATTAAATAAATGTTTTGATCAAAGGATGATTTTAATGTTTGATGATGATATCAATAATATATTATGCTTGAGTACAAAGCTGGATTTATATCTTATTGAAATCTACTCTGATTTCCCCATCCATAAAATGGGGATAAATAGCACCTACTTCCCAGGTTTGTTGTGAGGATAAAATGAGATAATATTTGTAAAGTTCTTGCAATGGAATTTGATGATCTCTGGAAGAGAAAAATGTGGCTGATGACTTTGTGCAATTCTGCTTCACTTAAATCCGATTCATGGGCAATATCTCCATGATATTGTTGGCCCTTTTTGCGATGAAGGACAAACAACAATGTTATTATTATTATTATATACATAGGCACTCTTTTCATCAAAACAGATTATAACCTGTCTACCTTACTTTTCTGTGTGTCTCTTGTCCATGTCATCCTTTGAGTCCTTCATGAGGGGTGGGGTGATCTGAGACACTGAAATGGATTTTTGTCCATTATTTTGACTCATCAAAATAACTGTAATGTAATAGACAAAGCACTGAGAATACACAGACAAATAATATATAGTTCCTGCCTTCAAATAACTGGCAATCTAAAACAGGAGATAAAATTCCTATGCAAGTAAGTATACCACAAAATATAATAGAGAATACCATATTTTGTCTCAATCAGATCAAGGTTCAACTATTATTATTTTCCAAAAAATTTTTAGTATTTTTCTTAGAAATTTTTTCTTTAGTTTTTTTGTGATGAATACAAGTTTTCATTCTTAATGATTGATTTATAAAAGGAAGAAATATGAATATATTATTTTGCAAGGTAACTTTCTTAGAACTTTTCATGAGTATCTTGGCTAGAATTTGCAGTTTGGGCTAAACTGTTGGCAGACATCAAACTATTGCATGAGTCTTCCAAGTTATCTGTGCAATAGTTTATAACTTGCCCTGCATATGCTTGCTTCTGACATTTACATTACAGGAAGCTATATGCAGCCATATATTCTCCAATATGCTGTCATCTTCATTACCATCTAAACTTAGCTTCTTTATGTATTCCATACATAGAAATGTCTCAGTGTTGTTTTTGGCTGATGCCTATGATAGTTTCAAGCAGCGAGCCACTTGAATCTGGCCCATTCATTCCTTTGTTAGTGAGTAATCTTGCTCAAATGGAGTTATACTTTTTAAATATTCAAAAGCCTTAGACGTCTAAAAAAGACAAGTTCACAATCTGACATGAGAGACAAGTAAATAGTAATTGCAACAAATTGAATTCTGCTCCCAGCCCAGGCACATGCATTCATATTGTATATGTCATACAGTACATTTTTTTTCGAGTGTGTTCCTGTAGAAGGATTCACTGAATTTCATTCCTATTAAACTTTTTCCAGATAATTGTTTCTTGGGCAGAATTAAGACACGGTAACTCCGTTATCAGAGATCAATTATCCAGTTAAAAAAAACAACAACAACTTTTGAGACCACTTGCTACTTCTATTATCTTTTACTTCCTTTTTTTTTTGGTAGGGGATTTTGGGGTTTACAATTACCTATGTCAGAGTGAAATAAATAAGGAGGGGGCATGCAGTAACAGTAATAGTGATCACATTTATATAATGATTTAAGGTTAGCAAAACTTAATGTATTAGGCTACTCGTTTACTACTTTTATCAATAGTTTAATGAGAGAGGAGATTGAAGCTCTTAGATAAGGTGAACTTTGGGGTAATTTTGGTTTTCATGTATTCATGCTTTGGGGAGCACCCCCTTTTTGTTGAAATAGCCTTGTAGAGGGAAAAGATCCCCTTTGAAACTCTTATGGCTAAAGTCTAAACTTGGCTGATGTCATGATTAACTAGAAAAGGCTTTAACTACTGAAGAGCAATGTGACTTAGAATAGTAGCTTTCCACATGATTATCCCTAAATCACAATTATTAGCATTTTAAAGGTTTGGGTAAATTTAATTCATTCAATAAATCAGTGAATAAGCCTTTATTTAAATGCTTACTATGTGCCGGACACTGTGATAGGAAAGGCAAAAGATGGCTCCTGCCCCCAGAGCAATTCAGGAAGACAGCACACAAAAGAAAGTTTTAAAAAATGGGGAATGATCAGAGATTGGGGAAAAATATCTAGTATGGGGCAGGATGGAGAAAACCAGAGGACTGTAGCTGGGTAGGAAATCAGACCATTGTTCTTCTTGACAATTTTTAACTTTAGTCAGGTAATATCTACTTTACCTAGAGTTTTATTTTAGCTGTAACAGTTACTTGCCAATAGGCAATTTATCATTGCTAAAAGGTGGGAATAATGGCATGGAGAATCTGAAGTTCTGTAATAACATGCTATAAAAATTGTTCTTGATTTTGGAATTTATCATTTATTTTTTTGTTCTGTGATATTCTAATTATATTTGGTCTTAGTTCCTTTAAAAAATTCAATACATTCTCTGAGTTTGTACCAAGTTCTGCTGGAAGAATGTTGCCCTGAGAAGTAAAGGCAGCCTGGAAAAATAATTTGCTTTGAGTAATCTACACACAGATAATTAAGAGTTGACTGTATATCACTCAATTGGAATTTTTAATGCAGTAGTTTGTAATTTTACAAGGGATTTAAAAAAAAAGGCAACTGTATATCTAGTGAATTTTTTCATGGGTACTTGCACAGTTCCCCCCAGAATTGTTCTGGGTTCTCAATCTGGAGAAATGTAAAGTCTGTCAAAGGAGACAGAATTGAAGCATTTAAAAGTTAGTTAGACCCAGGGTTAAGTGAAGTGTTTCACAGAAGAGGTGGTTTAACTAAATTGCGGCACCTATATGTTATATAAAGTTACACTATAGTTATCCAGATGTCAGATTTCCAGCAACCCCAAGCCACTGGAATGGTGCCGAGCCCTTGGAGGAAGGGAACAAAAAGGAATGAAAGCTTCTCAGGCAGCAAAGAGGTGGCCCCTCAGCATCCAACACCAACAAAAAAAATAGGCAGGAAGAGACCCAACCTCAGATATTATGCTTGATATGCAAAGATTGTCCAATCTGTTGACCCAAGAGGAGCCTCCTCATTGGTTGACAGTGACTGTCAAAAGCAAGGCATTAGGTGGGATGACTGAGAAGTAGGAAAGAAATAATAGCATAAGGAGAGAGAAGAGAATAAAAAGAAAGAGAATTATAAGAAGATGCAGCCATTATGATTAGATATAACAGTAGAAGTGATGAGTGTCTGACATTTTGATAATAAAAAGAAAAAAGCCATTTGTGCCCACATCACAGGAAGTCAGTTACATTGTACTCTGCACATCTGGACTATTCACATCTGGGTCAGATCACATCTGGACTATTCAGTTCCAGGTGCCACTTGTGTAGAGGGTCAATGAGAGTCTGGAGCATATTGGTAGAAAGATAACTAGAAAGAAGAGAGGTGTGGGAGACATGAGAAATAGTTTAGGGTGAGAAATGTTTGAAATAATATAAAGAAACTTAAGGAGAAATGTAACTCACACCTATCAACAGAATTCTCTGTTTACAAAGCTATGACCTTAGTTCAGACTCTGTCAGAGTATCCTAATTGGCTTCCCTGCCTCATCTGTCCCCACTCCAATCAGTCTTCCACATGGCTTTCAATACCATTTCCCTCAACTGCATATTTAACTAGGTCACTTTTCTACTTGCTAAACTCCCATTGCTCCCTATTATCTCTAGGATTAAATATAAGACCATCTATTTAGTTTTTTAAATGCTTTGCAACTTGGCCTCATTCTCCTTTTCAATCTTAATTATTCATGAATTCCATTTCTGCTTTCTCTTGTGCTGTTCAACTGACCTTCTTAATATTCTTCACACATAAATCTATACCTCTCATTTCCCTGCCTCTGTGCTCAGTCTTCTGTGCTTAAAATGCTCTTATTCTTAGCATCCATCCATTACAATCTCTTGTCTTCAAAATTGTGCCCAAACAACACCTTCTACATAAAGCTTTTCCTGATTTCTGCCTCTCCTATCTCAGCTGCTAGTGTCCTACATCTTACAGAAAACCAAAATAAACGTAAATTTATTTTGTGCACATTTTATTCTATGCATTTATTTCTGTAATTATGTATTATATACTATACAAGTATGTTATGTATTTTTCTATATTTATTTTGTATTTTTATCTATTATCTATTGATTTATTTACAGCTTTTCTTCCCCCAATAGAACGTGAATTCTTTTAGGACAGAACAATTTCATATTCCTTTTACTAGCCTAGTCTTTCAATGTTTGGCATAGAGGAAGAATTAAAAAAAACTTGTTTATTGATTGACAAGAGTTATATACATATATTTGAAAAATTGTTACATAAAGGATATAGACTGCCTTAGAAAGAATAACAAGGAATAGTGTGTATAGGTTGGCAGAATTTGGCCTAACATGCCAAATACCTTTCCAGTAATTAAAGATGTCCAACAAGGGATGACCTATTTTGCAAAGTGGTGATCTACCTGTGGAAGTATTCAGGAAGAGGCAGAATGACTTCCCCTTTCGGGTATCATCATAAGGAAGAAAGAAAATAAGCATTTATTACTTGTCTACTATGTGCTGAGTACTTTTGAAACATCATTTGATCCTTGCTACAACTCTAGAGAATAGATTATGATCCCCATTTTACAGTAAAGGAAACTGAGGAAATCAGAAATTAAATAAATTTGCCTAGGATTACACAGCTAAGTATCTGAAGTCTGATTGAAAGTCTTCCTGATTCCAGACCCAGTGCTCCCTCCATGGAGCTACCTAACAATTTCTATGGAACCTGGTAGATGGCTTCTAACATTCAAGTCTATGATTTAGGGATCCTAAGGTTATTGATGTGAAAGAGTAAATGAGGTTAATTTACATCAATAATCTCTGAGGAAGAACCAATGAAGGGCATCTGTGTATCCAAACAGGAATTCATAAATCATTTGTGATGTCATTTGCCTAGAGAACTTCTCCCAAGGCAGCCATCTGACTATGAACCAGTAGATAACTCCTAGAGTTGCTCAAGTCATATAGAGGTGAAATGAAATAAATGGGATCATACAACAAGTAACTGGATTTAGATGCCACTCATTCTAAATCTTAGCTCAGCATTCTATCCTTATGGGTTAGTGGCCACCAGACTCTTTGGGATATTTCCTAGGGAACATGGTTTTATTTCATTCTTGATCATTGCAGGGAGCTCTCAATAAAGGACTTTCTCTACCAATAATGATGATTACCTCCTCTGAAAATTATAGTCTTAGAGAATTTCCATAGAGGGTAATGCCTAGGGCAGCCAGCTGTTGCACTGGGTAGAGAGATGGGGCTGGAGTCAAGAAGGCTTAAGTTTGAATTTGACCTTGGGAATTTATCCTCTGTGTGGTCTTGGGAAGTCATTTTTCTGTTTGCGACAGTTTCCTTAACTGTAAAATAGGGATCATAATAGCACCTACCATTCAGGGTTTTGAGGATCAAACAAGATCCCTCTAAAGTGCTTAGCAAAAAATGCTTGGCATGATATAATAAGCATTATGTTATTATTGTTATTATTATTGTTGTTGTTATTGTTATTATGATTGTCTCAAAGCCAGTACTTGCCAGAGGAAGGTCTTAAACTCAGGTCTTTAAGACTTCAGAGGAACAACCAAGTTCAGTGGATAAAGAGCCAAGTGTAGACATGGGAGGTCCTAGGTTCAAATCTGGCTTCAGATACTGCCTAGCTTTGTGACCCTGGGCAAGTCACTTAATCCTTGTTGTGTAGCCCTTACTGCTCTTCTGCCTTTGAACCAATACACAGTATTGATTCTAAGATGGAAAATAAATGTTAAAAAAGGAAGACTTCAGAGTATTATTTTATAGGTGTCCCTCTAGTACTCACCTGGGCATGTTAGTTTGTGGCTTCTAAAGTATGGAGTACTCCTCCTCTTTGAGATCCAGGGATAATCTTGAAGGTTTTGGGATTCTGATCTAGCCTCTCACAAGCCACTCTCTGATGTACCACCCCCTCCTATATTAAGCATCCAGCAAAACTATTGGTTTCTAGAAAGGGGTAATTACTGAGAAAATATAGCAGGAATAATGGATAGAAAAGATTCCCCCAGTCTTGGGTTACCTGCCCTGCCTGCATACTCCCTAGGGTGAGTGACCTCAAACTTAAATTATAAAGGGAGTGAGTCATCCTCCTAAAGAACCCATGTGGCCAAGGGCAACCTTGCAAATCCTGGATCCAGAAATCCTTTTTTCCCACTGTGACATCCTAATAAGGCTCCCCTTGAGTATAGTTCTCAGCTAGGCTTCTGTGACCAGTACCTCCCTTAGGTTCATAGAAAGCCTTGTCAGGCTGGATCATGGCCCTCCTTGGGAGACAGTCTTCCCACCTTAGTCTGTGCATCCTTTCTCTGTCACTGATTACTACCTCTCTGGTGGACTTTGCTACCTACTGACTAGAGTAGCTGCTGGTACCTTTCTGGTGACTTTTAAAAATTATTATTATTATTTTTAAATCCTTACCTTCTGTATTAGAATCTATACTATGTATTGGTTCCAAGGCAAAAGAGTAGCAAAGGGAGTTAAGTGACTTACCCAGGTTCACACAGCTAGGAAGTATCTGAGGCCAGATTTGAACCCAGCACTAGGATCTGTTGACCTGGCTCTCTACCACTGAGCCACCCAGCTGCCCCCTCTCATGACTCATATATTTCCTGAATTCCCTAGTGACCTGGGTACCCCACCCCCATCTTTTTAGATACTCATTCATATAATAGAATAAACGTAAATGGCATTGACTTGAAGGAGGATGGAAATAACCTGCTTCCCCAAACCCTATCAATTAGGGCAATCCTCTTCACTCACCTGCCCCCAAGGAAAAGCCTAAATATTCTTTTGAATCTTTTGGAAGTATACTTCATTCCTGTTTAGCCTTTTCTGGGTCATTAATCTTTTTAACTCTTCCACTAACCAATATGAGGGCTCTTCATCATTTTACAGCCTGACCCTCTCTGTCTTTCATGCCCAGAAGCAGGCTTCGCAAACTCTTTGTGAGAGACTGACATTAGGTAGAGAATATTTGGGCATGCTCTAGGAAGGGCCAGTCCAAACACTGTTCCTAGGACTGGTCTGTCATTGGCCAGTCTCTCCAATATATAAATTGAGACATTGAAGGGACACTGGGGCCATCAAGTCAAACCTACTCTTTTTACAGAGGAGAAAATGAGCCACGAAAAGTTTAAGGGACTTTCCCTAGGTCACCTAGATTAGTAAATGTCAGAGGTGGGATTTTAAATGAAAGACTCCAATTTCAGGGTCCTCTTTACTCTACCAGATTCTCTTAGCATTCTATGATGTGATTTCACATTATACAGTAAATACATATAGAATGTGCCACAAATTGTGCAGTTTTCTGGCACCAAAATAGATTCATTTGTTAAAAAATGATATTAAAAAGTCTCTTTTTGTAACCCTTAGCAGGTCATACTTTAGTATAGGCAATGGCATTTCTAGATCTTGACCTTTTGCTTAGAACCAGAGTGTGCCTCGCCTGGGATACTGGCTCAAGATTTAGATGATAATTCTCAAAGGAACATATCAGAGGTTGCCTTTCTCTTCCTTGGCTTTCCTCTCGTGCCAGCTCTGTTCTGGGGACATTGTTGTAGTTTGTGGAGCTGTCCTGGAGTACAGTACACTAGTTTGGTGGGATGATTCACCCCCTGCATTTACAGCAGTGGCAAGCTAAGTTATGATAGAATTGGCTGCTCTAGAGTTAATATAAGCAGCAGAACAGAGATGGGTGTATCATAGAAGCCATTGTCTTTTAGCAATATTTGTTCTGTCAGGTCTCTGGGCCAGAACAAGTCGAATAGGTCATGTGGAATTAATAATTTAAGGTATCAATGAAATGAGGTCAAATGCACGAAGGTCTACCTTTGGATGATTTCTCTCAGTATTGAGAAGGAAGTGTAGTTCTTTCTATATTATGGATTTCTTATTCCTGCAAAGCCTCAGTTATGACCAACCTAGGGGTATCCCCTTGAGTGGGAACCTGGAAAATTACAACTCTCCATGTATATTCCTGCCAAGTATTTGGTTGCTATAGTAAAAGAGGCTTTGATTATTTTCTTTTTTTAAAAAAAACATTTTGTTTCCCCAATTACATGTAAAAACAATTTTCAACATAGGTTTTCTGAAGTTATAAGATCCAGATTGGGGAGATAGAGAAAATTGAGCTTGGCATATAAAATCCCTGTCTCCAGGAACTTTGGGTGATTAATGGGGAATAAAGCTGCAGAATAATTTTGTATCTTTTTCAGAGAACTCGTTTTTGAGCCCAGTCTTCTCAATGCTGATGTATGACCCGTTAGGACATGGCCAGCATTCTGAGAAACAAAATACTGAACCACCTTTTTCTTAAACAGATTGATAGGGTGGATGAAACAGTTTTGTTTTGGCAAAGCATACTCCAAGTTTAGCACTTAACAATGAAGTTACTTAACATCCTGACTGTCCTCACATGTCCTAATATCCTGCAGGCCTTCATAAAATAAAACTGGAAATTGGAAATTGTCATCATTCAAGAACTTTAAAAGATTTAGTACTGTTTGCATCCAAAACACAAAGTAATACATGGATAGATGACTCTTAGAGGCAATTTGCTTTAGTGGGAAAAGGTCTGGATCAGATTTAGGAGTCCTAGAACTTGAATTCTGGCTCTTGGGCAAGTCAGTTAAAACTCTTTAGACCTCAGTTTCTTCATCTGTCAAATGAGAGGCTTGGAGTATTGGATCATTAAAGTTTATTCCAGCTCTAAGTCATCACTCCACAAAATGCCTATTTTTCCTGGTTCAATCATCAATTCGTACATTTAATGACACATTTCAGAATGTGGGCTTATTTAAGCACAGCAAAATGTATTTTGTTGGTAGTTTTAGAACTTTACTATGAAGAAAAGTATAGAACTATTTTTAATACTATTCCAACTTTCTAGTGTCATCTCCATTGACTAAAGCTATATGTGATATTAAAAATAAACATTAAAAAGATTGCATAAATTAAATTTTAAAAATTTCACAAGTATTTAGGGAGTTCCCATTGTGTTCCAGGCACTGTGTCCAGTGCTTTTAAAAACATTTCATTTGATACTTCCAACAAACAACCTCTGACTCAGTTTCCTCATCTGTAAAATGGGGGTAATAATAGCAGCTACCTTGCGAGATTATTGTGAGAGTCAAATGAGATGATAATTGTAAATTCTGTAGCATAAAGTATTATATAAATGTTAAATATTATTATATACATATTGTTTCTATGCAAAGAACTTCATTCCCTTGAAAGGTATTATTATTATGCTTTTTAAATAAAGAAGCTGAGGCAGACAGTTGAGTGACTTGCCCAGGATAACACAGCTGGTAAGTACCTAAGGCTGGATCTAAACTTCCTTACTCCAGGTGCAGTTCTCTCAACGTTGGTTTTACCTTAGAGGATCTTGCCATTGTCCATCCTTCATTCTGTCTTTATTAAAGAGATATAAAAAAATCAAAATAATCTGACTTTCAGGATTTCCTTTAAAAATGAGTTTTAGGATATCTCCTGTAGTCATTCCCTATTTGGGCTTTTATTTTACAATGACACCTACTTAGGAGAATTACTGACATTCATAATAATCCCCCTCTCCCAATATTAATGATTTTAATTTTTAAGAAAGCTAAATTATGTCTAGCATACTATCTAAGAAGGCAAGCAAAATGTACTGTCATTTTAAAAAATAGGTACATTAGAAATTTTATTCTCAGCTCCATCATTGCATCAGATGACAAGAGAGTTTTGAAGACTACATTTTCAACCTTGGACAAATCACTTAACCTATCTCTAGATCTTATTTTCTTCATTTGTGAAATGAGGTGCTGGATGATCTTGATGGTCCCTTCTAGCTTTTAATCTATGATCTTGGCTATCATAAGGGCTTAAGTTGTGACAGACACTAAAATTTGGGGGAAGAATTTGAGTCTGGGCTTCGTAACGACTGCATGCTTATCTAAGGACCAGCCCAATTAAATTCAGAGAGGCACGTTATCAGAAAATTGGCCACTCATTGACTTTTCTCTCAATGGCAACTCATAAAGACTAATTTACTAACATCTGGAGGGGTCTTGCTCTATGCAAGTAACAGGATATCCACAATACTGAAGTCATGGATCTTCAGAGTATTGAGGAATACGTCATGGACAAAATGTCAATATGGTTTTCTTTTTATGTACCTATTCAGATTGCAGTCCAACTGTAAGTCATAGTTTTATATTTCTGGGGCTCAGAAAGATTATACAGCTAGTTTGAACTCAGGTCTTCTAATTGTAAGACCAATGCATTATCCATAAGGCTATACTGCCTCTATAAAAGAAAAAACTACCCTAAAGAGTCAGTGCTTAAGAGGTTAAACTTTGATCAACTGAAAAATTAGCTTATCCCAAACATCTTGTTCCCAGAATTGCCAGATATATGCAGCATCACTTTGTCATGTTTAAAAATCCCTCTGGATCATTGTGGTTTATATATAGTTTATATGTTATGTACAATTTGGCACATAGTAAAAAGTTCCTTTTTCAGTAATTATAAGACTTGAAGAAAATGCTAATTATGATTTTTTCTGTGATTTTGGAAAGAAAACAAAGGAAACCTTTTCAAAATGTAAAGTGCACTTTATAATAACAAATGGATTATTTCGAGGTAAGTTTTGGTGGATTTGGGAGAGGGGAGGGAGAAGTCAGTCGTTTTTATTCTTTACCTGCAACTATAAAAAAAATCAGCCCCTCCTCCTATCACTAATAGTACTGGAAATGTTTCTCGAAGAATTAAAATGTTTTCTGCCACTTGAGCCTCTGCTTCCAAGTCTAAAACCATTCCATATGATGGCCCACCAACGAGGACAGTGCTCCTAATGGATTTGGATGAATTCTTCTCTTAATCCCTTCACTGTTGGATTTAATTCTAACAGAAAAACAGTGCTAGAATGGTTGCTATTTTTCCTTTTTAATTAGAAAAAGGCAAAAAGTTTTATAAGTTTTTTTTAGCCCACATTTTCCCCTTCTAAGAGAAGGGGAAGAAATATTTGAGGAGAAATAACTGAGTTGTCAAGTTGTAGATTCCCAGTATGTGTCAGAAACTAGCTTAAATAAGTAGAGAGAAACAAAAAATTTACCAACTTGTATCATAACAATAACACACTAATATCACTTTTGGATTTACACAGTGCTTTCCGACAATATTCCTCTAAGGTGGGTAAAGTAAATATTATAAAACCTATTTCAAGATGAGGAAATGGATGCAATTATTGCTGTTATAAAATATGAACCCACTTCTCATGATTTGGATCACATACTTCTGCTATACTAAAGGACAGCTAGATGTGGCACTGGATAAAACTGTACTGGAACTTGGGAATTAGAAAGACCTGGTTTCAAATTTGACCTCAGATATTTACTATCTGGGCAAGTCACATAACCTATAACTGCCTCAGTTGTATCATTTATAAAATTAGAATAGTAGTAGCACCCACGTCCTAGGGCTATGAGGAAAAATTGTGATAATATTTGTAAGGAGATGTGCCATCCTTAAAATAATATATAAATACTAGCTTTTATCCTCTTCCCCCTCCTACTTCACTGTGGTACTTCTGCATTGAAAAGTTGATTTAAGTCAGTGTTTAGAAACTTGGTTAAAAAAAGTTCTTATCTGCATAAGGATTAGATATGGATCCTTTAATTGAGACGTTTTGTATTTGCACCTACTTGTTTGTGAAGTCTTTTTTTCTGTAGGAACATGAATATAGTGGAAAAACAAATATTCAAATCAATAAGCATTTTTTTTTTGTTGAGGTGTTTTAGTCGTATCTGACTCTGTGGTCCATTTGGGGTTTTCTTGGCAAAGATATTGGAGTGGTTTGTTATTTCCTTCTTCAGTTCATTTTCCAAATGATGAAAATGAGGCAAACAGGGTTAAGTGACTTACCTAGGGCCATACAGCTAGTAAGTGTCTGAGATCAGATTTGAACTCAGGAAGAGGAGTCTTCTTGACTCCAATCCAGCACTGTATCCAGTGTAGTACCTAGCTGTCCATGCATTTGTTATGTGCCCACTGTGAGCATGCCAGTGTGATAAGCCAGGGAAAGACACAAAACTGAGGTCAGAAGAGGAACTTGAGATTATACTCTGTAGGTCTGTGGTGTTGCCACATAGAACATCAGGATGGAAAGTAACCACAATGACCATTTGGTCAGGTCCTCTATGAAATACCCAACAGTTGTCATCTCGCCTTCGCTGAAGATCTCTGATGAGAGAGAATGTACCACCAATATCCTGAAACAACCTGTTCTATTTTTGCATAGTTTTTGTTGTTAGAAAGTTTTTCCTAACACGAAGCCTAAATTTGTTTCTTTGGAATTTCCATTCATTCATCTTGGTCCTGCCCTCTGGGGCAAAGTATAGTATGTTTAATCAATTTTGAAAATAAATTAAAATTAATCAAAACATTTTGTTTTACAACACAGTCCTTTATAGCTCCACATACAAAATCCTTCTTTTGTAACAGAAAAAAACTGGCTGAATGAAAACAACCAACCCAATGACAGTGTCTGATAGTGCGTGCAATATTCCCTTGTATAGTCCCCTGCTTCTTTTTTTTTTTTAACCCTGATGTCTTTATATATCCTTCTTTATTAATTTTATTTGTTACAGGGCTAGGCAATGGGGGTTTAGTGACTTGCCCAGGGTCACACAGCTAGGAAGTGTCTGAGGCCAGATTTGAGCCTAGGACCTCCTGTCTCTAGGCCTGGCTCTCCTTTCTTCTTAAGAGGAGGGAAATGTGTTTCATAATCTGTCCTCCATAATCAAAACTACTACAATTATTAAGTGTCGCTTTTATTTATAATATTCTAGTCATTGTACACATAACTGCTTACTTTACTGTGCATCTCTTTATAAAAGTTTTCCCATACTTCTCTGAATTTCTCATATTTTTTCATTCTTATGGCACAGTTCATTACATTCACAATCCACAAATTTTAGAATGATTTCCTAATCAATGAGCATCCAGTTTTTTCTAGTTTTCTTGCTAATACAAAAAGTGTTGCTTTGTAGATTCTGATATCTATAAAATCTCTTTAAATCTGACCCTTTAGGGCAGTTTACACAAAGAGATTGCTGGGGCAAAGGTTTTTCTTATAATTCCAAATTATTTTCCAGAATTATTAAATTGGTTTATAGATCCTCTAATAGACATCTATCTATGTAGATTTTTCTGCAGGCCTTCCAATATTGTCTTTTTTTGTCTTCTGAGACCAAGTACCAAACCTTCAACTTGGCACTGGCTCAGTAGATAGAGAGCCAGGGTTGGAGACGGGAGGTTCTGGTTTCAAATATGGCCTCAGATACTTCCTAGCTATGTGACTCTGGGGAAGTCATTTAACCCCAACTGCTTAGCCCTTACTGCTCTTCTGCCTTGAAAGCAATACTTAGTATCAATTCCAAAGCAGAAAGTCAGTGTTTAAAAAAAAACTTTAAAAACAAAGTTTATTGTTTTTCTCCTTTACAGAGCTATTAAGGAAGAAATTCAGAAAGGGTACTTGTCAATAATTTTATGTTTCTGTTGGGAAAAAATGGCTTCATAAGCATAGGATGAAGGAGATATATCTAGATGATCATTCCTATGAAAAAGATATTGGGTTCTTAGTGGACCGTCAGCCAATTCCCCCCCAACCCCGAACAATAGGATATGGCCATGAAATATGCTATTGTAACCTAGGCTACATCAAAGGAATGATAATATCTAGGAAGGGGAACATGGTAGACCCCTCGTCATCTGCGCTAATTAGACCACATCTGGAACATAGTGTTCAGTTTGGAGTGTCACATTTTCAAAAACAACACTAGAGCTGGAGAGTTTCCAGATGAGAAGAGCATTGTGGAGAGAATTAAGAAAGTCTGGGCACTAACCCTAACTCAGAGACTTACTGCTTGTCATCTTTGGCAAAGCAAGACAGCAAACATTGTGATGCAAAGAAAAGGAAAAATAGTCCTTGCCCTCAAGGATGGTATATTCTCATGGGAGATATAATTGTGTACGTGCATATATAGGGTTTATGCTAGGTAACTTGGAGATTATCTTGGAGGAAAGGCACTAGAATGGAGGAGAATCAGGAAAAGATTCTTATAGCATTTGGGATTTTTTTCTCAGACTTGGGAAGCCAAGTCATTTAACCCTTTGGGTATCTTAGTTTCCTCCTCTGTAAAATGAAGGAATAAGACTCCAAGACCCATTTTAGCTCTATTCAATTCAACTCAACAAACATTTATTTATTCTTTTTAAATTTATTTATTTAATTCAATAAACATTTATTCAGCACCTATTATGTGTCAGGCAAAGGCAGATAGGTGGAGCAGTCAGTTGAGCTCAGATCCTGGAGTCAGACCTTAGTCCAAATGTGGCCTTAGGCACTTACTAGCTGTGTGACCCTGGGCAAGTCACTTAACCTTGTTTGCCTCAGTTTCCTCATCTTGAAAATGAACCAGAGAAGGAAATGGCAAACTACTCCATTATCTTTGCATTGAAAACCCCAAATGGGGTCAAGAAGAGTCAAGGAACAATGGAAAGGTCTGACTAACCACAACATGTGCTAAGTGCTGAGGATATGAAAAGATGCAAAAGACAGTTTCTGTCCTCAAGGAGCTTACAATCTAAAGGAAAAGACAGCACAAATAAAGCAAGATAGCAAATAAAGCAAACAAAACATGATAAATAGGATAAATAATTAAAATAATTTAAAAATTACAAGAAAGCACTGGAGGAGTTAAGAGGAATTAGGGAAGGCTTTCTGCAGAAGGTGGGATTTTAGTTGTTACTTAAAGTAACTTCTTAACAATTTAAGTAACAAGGAAGTCAGGGAGGTCAGTAGTCAGATGAGGAGACAAGGTAGAATAAGTATTCCAGGCTTGGGAGACAGCCAGGAAAAATCATTAGACACTTAATAAATGCTCATTGACTGACTGATTTGTCCAGGATCAGATACTACCTCCTGAGAGAGCCCATTTAGCTCTTATGCAGCTACATGGTACAGTGGATAGATCCTTGCATCCGGACTCAGGGAGACCTGTTGTCATTAAATTAATCATAGAACCTAAGAGGTAAATAGAACCTGGGAGGTTCATAGATTTAGTACTGGAAGGTACTTCTGAGGCCATGAGTCCCTGGCATGCATTTACAGTGAGGAAACGAGCACCCATATAAGTTAATTGACTTTTTAGCATCACATAATTATTAAGTGTTTGAGTCAGGATTCAAATTCAGGTCTTCCTGATGTGAGGTGCAGACCTGTATCCACTGTACTACTAAATTAGGTCATCCAGTCTAATCTACAGTCAACTGACTTGTTTATTTTTATGTGCTTTATTAAATAACTTTTGGGAAGAAGAAGGAACCCTTTCCTTCCAGCTATTGGGTCTGCTGTACCTTTCTGTCTTTGGAGGTTCTTAAGATCTCCAGCTTTGATCTTAACATGCCAGAACTTAGCAAACATAATTTCAGTTTTGCTCTAGAGAGGTATTTAATGGAGATCATAACGTACATGCTATAGGGAAATTCTTAGCTCAGTAATGAACACAAAACATCTATCTGCAGAGTGTTATGGTTTATGAAACGTTTTATGCTAATGATCTATTTTGATCTCCAAGTATATGAATCATCCCTTGAATCATTAGCTCAGCAACATACACATATATCAATAATGGCTTCTATTTAACAAGAGTGGAATCCTAAATTCTCTCAGAAAACAAAACCCATAAATAAGGCTCTTATAGATTATAACTGGTAAATGCCTTGGTCTAGCAGCAACTGCCTGGCCTTGGACAGCACATGGTTGTATCAGCTCCAATCTGGTATGAGAGATGGGAGATAGAGAGGAAAAATCATAGAAAAAATTGTATAACTTCATGGCCACTTGGAAGGAATAAGCCCTTGAGCCCAGTCCAGTGGCTGCTCATTTCATCCACAGTCAGAAGAGGGTTAGAGAATAGCTCTTAAGGGCAATGAGAGCAAAACTTTAGAAACCTTGCCTAGAAAGTTGTCCCCTCAATTCTATTCTACTTAAAGAATATTTCTGTACTGGTAGCAGCTAGATGGGGAGAGAGAATTGATTCTGCTCTTTTCTTTCTGTTTATACAACCGTACTTCATGAAGTAGGGAAAAGGAGAGGGATGTTCTATTTACCCATTACACCGGCATTAAGATAGGCAAGCAAGCCAGAAAGAGGTGAGGAAGGAGTAGGCTATTCTGTCTTTCATCTCCAAGCCCAGTCAAATATTTTAGAAAATTTTAACTTTTATGGTATTGGACAGCATAGTGATATTACCGCCCTGCTGTAAGGCATTAGATAGTAATCATAACATTAGTAAAGAATATTAGGAGCTGGAGACACCCCATAACAACCCATTTCTTCCATCTCATCGTTGGATGGAAGATAAAAATCATTAGGCCAACCACATTACCATGTATAGGAGAAGCTGAGGACATGCTATAAAAGCTCCATCTTAATTCCTTGTTTAATTTGAATACTTTTTCCAAAACACTGTCTGGCCTCATGCCACCATCATTTCAAACTTGATACATCCAAAACTGAATTAATGAACTTACACTGACAAACTGGCTTATCCTTCTGGTCTCTAAATTTTGGATCTTGACACTTTTAATCCTTTTTCTACCCATTTTTAAAACCTTGGATTCCCCTTCTGAGGCCTCCCTCTCCCATGACACTCACACAAAGTAGTTACCAGATCCTGCTGATTATTCCTTTTTGTGCCCACTGCCAGCACTATAAGGCAGGATGGAATAGAGAAATGGTTCTCAACCTGTGGGGCTGTAGACTCTTGGGAAACCACTATGCTTCTCCAAGAGCATGAGCCAGTCCATTACAAGAAAACATAGATTCTTTAGACTGAATAAAAAATACATCCCGCACCTGCATCCATTACTGTTTTTGAAATGAGGCTGATGCTGTCTTTGATAAAATACAGATTGGTTTAAAAAGTGTTACTGAGTTCATTTTAGCCTTTTGTCCTCATGTATTTTCTTAATAAATAGTTATTAACAGTACAACTACTGTCATGTGAGGATTTGTAAAAAGGGATGTTTTTATATAATCTCCTAAATGGTCTCCCTGACAACCCATTCTATGCAGCAAGAACACTAGATTAATCTTAAATACAATCTTTATGTAATTCCTGTTGAAGAACACTAAATGGCTCCCCATTTTCTACTAACATTTAAAGCCCTATACAATCTGATTCCACTTTATTTTCCCAGCTTTGTGGATATTCTTATTTTCCCTCTGGACCTCTCTATTACCCCTTTTGCCAGCTTTGATCCAAGCAATTAGGCTGTGCCCAGGTATGGAATGTACTCCCTCCTTTTTTTAACTTTCTAATTAAATTAATTAATTTAGAATATTTTTCCATGATTACCTGAATCATGTTCTTTCCCTCCCCTCCTTGCACCGCCTCCTATAGCCAACACTCAATTCCACTGGGATTTACAAGTATCATTTAGAGTCTGCATCCTCAATCATATCCCCATCGAACCATATGATTAAGGAACTGTCTTTCTTCTGTGTTTATACTCCTACAGTTCTTTCTCTGGATGTGGATAGTGTTCTTTCTTATAAGTCCTCATTGCATTGCTGCTAGTAGAGAAGTCCATTACATTCAATGTGCCACAATATATCAGTCTCTGTGTATAATATTCTCCTGGTTCTTCTCCTTTCACTCTGCATCAATTCCTGGAGGTCTTTCCAGTTCACATGGAATTCCTCCAGTTCATTATTCCTTTTAGCACAATAGTATTCCATCACCAGCATATACCACAATTTGTTCAGCCATTCCCCAATCGAAGGGCATCCCCTCATTTTCCAATTTTTTGCCACCACAAAGAGCACAGTATAAATATTTTTGTACAAGTCTTTTTCCTTATTATCCTTATCTCCTTATTATACCAGCAGTGGTATGGCCGGATCAAAGGGCGGGAAGTCATTTAAAGCCCTTTGGGCATAATTCCAAATTGCCTTCCAGAATGGTTGGGTCAATTCACAACTCTACCAGCAAGGCATTAGTGTCCCAATTTTGCCACACCCCCTCCAACATTTATTACTTTCCTTTGCTGTTATAGTAGCCAATCTGCTAGATGTGAGGTGGTACCTTAGAGATGTTTTGATTTGCATTTCTCTAATTATAAGAGATTTAGAACACTTTTTCATGTGTTTATTGATAGTTTTTATTTCTTTATCTGAAAACTGTCTATTCATGTCCCTTGCCCATTTACCAGTCAGGGAATGGCTTGATTTTTTGTATTTGGTTTAGTTCAGTGATTCCCAAAGTGCGCACCCCCGCCCCCGGTGGGTGCTGCCGCAATCCAGGGGATTGGTGCTGGCCACAGGTGCATTTATCTTTCCTATTAATTGCTATTAAAATTTTAAAAAAATTAATTTCCAGGATGCTAAATAATATTTTTTCTGGAAAGAGGATGGTAGGCCAAAAAAGTTTGGGAACCACTGGTTTAGTTCTTTATAAATTTGAGAAATTAGACCTTTGTCAGAGGTTTTTGTTATAAAGATTTTTTCCCAGTTTGTTGCTTCCCTTCTAATCTTGGTTGCATTGGTTTTATTTGTACAAAGCCTTTTTAATTTGATGTAATTAAAATTATTCATTTTATATTTTGTAATATTCTCTATTTCTTGCTTGGTCTTAAATTCTTTCCTTTCCCATAGATCTGAGAGGTATACTATTTTATGTTCACCTAATTTACTTATAGTTTCCTTCTTTATATTTAAGTTGTTTACCCATTCTGATTTTATCTTGGTATGGAGAGTGAGATGTTGATCTAGACCTAATCCCTCCCATGCTGTTTTCCAATTTTCCCAACAGCTTTTGTCAAACAGTGGGTTCTTGTCCCAAAAGCCAGGATCATTGGGTTAGTCATATACTATCTTGCTGAGAGCATTTACCCCAGGTCTATTCCATTCATCCTCCCTTCTGTCTTTTAGCCAGTACTATATTGTTTTGATGACCTCTGCTTTGTAGTACAGTTTAAGATCTGGTGCTTCTAGGCCCCCATCCTTCACATTTTTTTCCCATTATTTCACTTTATATTCTTGATCTTTTGTACTTCCAAATGAGGAATGGACTCCCTCCTTATCTTTGCTTCCTAAGGTCCTTTCTTCCTTTAAGATGCAGATCAGGTACCATCTTGTACATGGGACCTTTCCTGAATCTTCCAACTACTCCTAATACCACCTTCCTTCCTAAATTATTAGATATTTAACTGCTTTGAAAATCTATCTATCTATCTATCTTTCTATCTATCTATCTATCTATCTATCTATCTATCTATCTATCTGTCTGTCTTGTCTCTCAATCTATATCTCTCTCTGTGTTTATATAAACCCTTATTTTCTGTACAGTGGTACCTTCATATATGAGCACCTTAAGTCCTGAGCAATTTGAGATATGAGCAGTCACAATTGGGATTTTTTGCTTTAAGTCATGAGCAGATATTTGAATCATGAGCTTCCACCCATGGGAGGAGCCCAAGGTGGATGAGGTATACAAGTGAGATTAAGGAAATGTTGAGGATTTGGGAAAAAATTAAACAGTTTATTGAAAAGATGCACCCAGAAGAAGTTGCAACAGGTTGTGTGTTGAAGCTGTGTGATGACACTTGTTTCACACATTATGGAAATGTTTTGAAAGGGAGAAAGAAACAAACTTTCATGGAAAGATATTTTTTGAAACAGCCTCTAAGCGAAATTGAGGAAAGTGTGGTGAAACAGCCAAAATTCAATGAAGGAAATGATGATAATTAAGTGAAGTAAAAAAATAGCAATTAAGTTTAGCAATAAAGTTACATATCATAAGTAATGTGTAAGGTCAATTTTGCATTTAAATGTAGCATTATGTATGTATAGAGTACGTTATGTTATAAGTGATAACCCACAAAATGAAAACCATCTTTACCTGACCTTGAAGGTCGTAAGCAAATTTATTTCTTTACATTCTTTCTTATTATATATAAATATATTTATTTGTTATTTATAAAGTACATTTTCATATTTAAAGGATATAAAACAAAAAATTCATGTGGTTTTTTTGGGGGGGCTGGAATGGATTAACTACATTTCCATTGATTTACATGGGGAAATTAAATTTGACACATGAGCAAATTGAGTTACGAACTTGGTCATGGAACAAATTTAACTCGTGTGTCAAGGTACCACTGTATTAGTAACAACTCTAAGATAGAGGGAAAAAGGCCAAGAAAACAGGGTTAAGTTACTTGCTCAGGGTCACATCACTAGGAAGTATCTAAGACAAGATTTGAACCCAAGTGCTCTATCTGTTGTGCTACCTAGCTGCCCTCTTTGGAAATATTTGTGCTGCATATTGTTATATGTAATTGTTTCTCTGGAGGTAGCTAGGTGACCCAGAGAATAGAGCTGTCTGGAGTCAGGCAAACCTGAGTTGAAATCTGGCCTCAGACACTTACTGTGTGATCCTGGGAAAATCACTCAACCCTGTTTGCCTTAGTTTCCTCATTTGTAAAATGAGCTGAAGAAAGAAATGGTTGACTCCTCCAGTACCTTTGCCAGGAAAATCCCAAATGAGGACATGAAGAGTTGGAAATAACCAAAATGACTGAGTGACAAGAAGTTGTCTCTCTCATTGGAGATTAAGTACTTTGTGGGTAAAGATTGTTTCATTCTTTGCACCATTATCTTCAGCCATTCTCATAATCCCTGACACATAGTAGGCACTTAATAAATACTGACTGATTGATTGATAGAGCACAGGGAGCTTAAACCCCAGGCTATGACCATAAGAAAATCTAGTGAATCAGCGTGTGTATGTCAGATATAATCTTTCTACTGACTTTTTGTGTCTTCTGTCTGTGTGAATTCTTAGACCTCTTTCTTTCCCAGTTCTCCAGTCTCTGGATTCCTGAATCCTGCTGAGCACATTATGCTTTCCTTCTGGTTCTGTGGCATTTCTGTCATCACTTTATAGATTTAGGACAGCAATTTCAGCATTCAATTATTTATTTCCCCTTGAAGCTTTAGCCTGTAGTTAGAGGGCTCAGATTGCCATGAAGTCTGAAGAACCAAGCCTTGTCCTAGTTAGCTGAGAATAATTAGTAGACTTTCTAACTTTTTCAAAGATACAGAAAAATTATTAGAATAACTAATAAATAATAGCATATTTTAAATAAACAAGCATTTAATAGAATAAGCTTTTACTTAATTCAGTACTTCCATATAATTTGGTACCTTGGTCACTCATCTTTAACTGGTATCTGCTACAGCTTATTATTTTTTAAACCACTACCTTTGGTCTTAGTATCAATTCTAAGACAGAAGAACAGCAAGGGCTGGTTAATTGGGATTAAGTGACTTGTCCAGGGTCACATAGCTAGAAAGTATCTGAGGTCACATTTGAACTTGAGTGTCCTCCCAATTCCCAGCCTGATTATCTATTCACTTTGCTACCTAATTGTCATACTACTATAACTTATTTTAACCAAAGTTATCGCCAGACTTAAATAAAATATATTATTATAATCCACCTTGAAACCTTATCTTAGAGTCCAGCATCTCCTTGATTATCTCTAGCAGTTGTGGTCATCATATATCAGATATTGTCTGGATAGTTTGCTGTTAATTAGCAACCACCAAAAGTTATCAGAATTCATTTTTGTCTAGGGCTTTAGTTGCCAACTTCCTTTCCCTCAATCAATCCAAGTGTCTCTCTTTCCTCTTCTCCCTCCATGTCCAAGTCAATTAAGTGAACATTTATTCCAGGAGAAGCATCATGGGGTGATGGATAGAAGGTTGGCCTTAAAGCCAGAAAAAGATTGTCTTGCCTCTGACAAATATGTTGCCCTGTGTGACCCTGGGCAAGTCTCTTAAACTCTCAGTATTTTAGGCAACTCTTTAAAAAATTAGATTTTTTAATTTAAATACCCATTTAACTCCCTCCCTCCCTCCTTTCCTCCCATTAGAGAAGGCATCATTTAACAAAAAGATAAAATTATGTCTTGCTTGTTTCTCCTTATCAGTTCTTTCTCTTGAGGTGGACATAACATTAGTCATTCTTCAAACAATATTTCTGTTGCTGTATGTAATATCCTCTTGGATCCACTAGTTTCATTCTTCATAATTTCATGTAGATCTTTCCATGTTTTTCCCAAATTAACCTGCTCGTCATTTCTTATGGTAGTATTCCATCACAGTTATATGACACAATTGTTCAGCCATTCTCCAATTGATGGGCATCCCTTCAATTTCGAGTTCTTTGCCACAAAAAGAGCTACTATAAGTTTTTTAGAACATATAGTTTCTTTTCCATTTTTCTTGATCACCTTAGGAAATAAACTTAGTAGTATTGCCCATCCTTTCTTGGGTGAAAAGGTATACACAGTTTTATAAGTCTTTGAGCATAATTTCAGATTGTTCTTCAAAATGGTTGGATCAGTTCACAATTTCAACCACCAGTGTTTTAATTTTCCTATTTTCCCAAATCCCCTCAAATATTTGTCATTTTGTCCTTTTATCGTGTTAGCTAATAGGCTATGAGATGATATCTCAGAGTTGCTTTGATTTGTATTTCTCTAATCAATAATGATTTAGAGCATTTTTCCACATAGTTATATATAGCTTTGGGTTTTTTTCATCCACATACTGTCTAAATTTTAAGACTGTCTGTCTCAGAGAAGGCATCAGCCTGGATGAGTAAAGGGAGCTTGCTTATCTGGGAGTTCCTTATACCATGAAATCACAGGTTCAGTTCCTATTTCTACTGTGTACAATGCTTTCTATAATCTTATGGTCAATTAAAGGCTAAAGAATAATTCCTGCCCCAAACTCATCATGTAGGAGGAAAAATGTCACAATAAAAAAGATCATGTGAAAATGTGTAGCAGACATTTTACCATAAGCCTTCAGAGAATTCAGAGGACGCAGATATATTTTAAACTAAGGTAAACAAGGAAACCTGCATTGAAATGGAATTGAAGGATCCATGATTTCATCAGTTGGAAGTAGAGAATGAGAAAGGGCATCCCAGGTATAGGACACAGTATTAGCAAAAAATACAGAGGTGGAAAATTAAAGAATGTGTACAATGAATGATGAACATAGGCTATATTTAGCACAATTGGTTATATTTAGCACAATTGATACTAAGTCCATGTTATTTGTAGAGTGGTATGCTAGGCAGTAAGCAGAATTTGGAATCATGTGAGACAGGTTAGAAAAATAGTTTCCTGCTGTCTTCTGTTCTTTCATCCATCTGGAACAGTGGATAGAGTGCTGGACCTGAAGTTAGAAAAACCTGGGTTCAAATCCCTCCTCTGGTACTTACTAGTTGTGTGAACCTGGACAAGTCACTTTCCTTTGTTACCTCAGTTTCCTTATTTGTACAATGGACTCAGTGGTCTTTAAGGTTCTTTTCTCTTCTAACTCTATGATCCTGTAGTAACAACAGAAAGAAGATATAATTGTATAGCATGGAGAGAATGGTATATAACATAGTGGAAATAGCACTAAGTCTTGAGACCTGGGTTTCTGTCCAGGTTCTGCCACTCAGTGCCTTTGTGATCTTGAAAAAAATCTATGTAGACCTCAGTTTCCTCATTGACAAAATGAAGGTACTGACAAAAGGTATCTTCCAAAGTTAGCATCCTCTTATCCTGAGGTCTGACTCATTGAGAAGAACTGCTTCTAAATTTTATAATCAGAAAAGAATTCTTTTCCATTGTCATAGAAGAAACTCTCTCTCTCTCTCTCTCTCTCTCTCTCTCTCTCTCTCTCTCTCTCTCTCTCTCTCTCTCTCTCTCTCTCTCTCTCTCTCTCTC
>NC_058131.1:608338750-608341782 GCF_016433145.1 Gracilinanus agilis | reverse complement strand
TCTCTCTCTCTCTCTCTCTCTCTCTCTCTCTCTCTCTCTCTCTCTCTCTCTCTCTCTCTCTCTCTCTCTCTCTCTCTCTCTCTCAACATGAATTTGCTAAAGGGCTTACTGAAAAGCTCATTTTTTCAAATAAGAAAGTGAAGTTTCCCCTTATGGCCCACATGTCTTTACTATCTCTGTCACATAATCTGACATCGCCTTTTTTTTCCTTGTATAACTTTTCTTATACTTCTCATATAACTTTATATCTCTTTCTTATAACTCACATTTATATAGTACCTTGTGTAGTTTTGAAACTAAGCTTGTGCAAAACCATATTTCAATTTTTGCCTATATCTTTTATTATTATATCTCTCATTTACCTTTATACACCTTCCTTTACCTAGAGCAACATCCCTTATAGTAAAGAATTAAAAATTAAAAAACAGAAAAAGAATGAACCATACATATGTCATCCAAGTCTGGCAGCGCAAGTGTGCCACACTCATAGTCCCCACCTCTGCCAAGAAAGATAGGAGGTATGTTTTCTTACCTCTTTTTCAGGGCCAAACTGTCATTGGTTATACTGCTGTCAGTTTAATTTGCAAAGTATTTTTAAAAATTTAAACAGAGGGACAGTTAGGTGGCTTTATGGATAGAAATGGGAAGTCCTGGGTTCAAATTTGACTGTAGACACTTCTGAGCTATGTAACCCTGGGCAAGTCCCTTAACTCCAATTGTGTAGCTCTAACTGCTCTTCTGCCTTGGAACTGATACTTAGTATTGATTCTAAGGCAGAAGGTGAGGGTTTAAAATTTTTAATACAGAAAATATAACAAAATTTGAAACTGATTTACTATGTTTTCATCGCAATGAGTCATGGCAAACATGACTTTTTTGTTTTTTGTTTGGGTAGTGGTAAAGATTAAATTAAAAACTTACAAGGTGTTGAAAATCTGTTCAATTTCCAACATTTGTTGTTTTTCCAGTGCTGAATATTTCAAGGGAAATAGTGCATTTAAAATTTTGTTTATATAATTGATTCCCATGTAGGCAACTATTATAAAACATGGTAAGAATTCATAGTAACTACTGTATAATAGTAACTTGAAAAATAGCTCAGAGTCTAAAAATGTCCCGGTATTTCTCTATGTTGGGAGGACATCTGTTGAACTGGGAGAACTCGTATTCAGAGTTATCTCAGAGAGATTTCATGTGATGTAATTATTTCACGTGGCAAAGCTATTGCCATTATGCCTATTGGTCCCCACGCAGAGGGAAGAGGGGCATGTCTGATATTAGGAAATCTCTCAATGGGACTTTTGCGCCAATTCAAGGAGCCTTTTGCTGCTTCTATTTCTAACACTTTATCATTACTCCCAAATATATTTCATTACCTCCCTTGGAAATTTGGATCTTTCCTGGACTGTGGAAGTCTGACTTTAGTTATCCTTTAGGCAAAGAGAATAGCATGCTGGACCTGCACTCAAGAAGGCCTTAGCTCAAATGTTGCCTCACACACTTATTAGATGCATGACCCTGTACAAGTCACTTAGTTTCTGTTTGTCTCAATTTCCTCATCTGTTAACATGTGGATAATAATAGCACCTACCTCCAAAAGTTGTCGAGAGAATATGTATATGTACATATGCATATACATGTAGAGAGATAGAGAGAGACAGAGAGACAGAGAGACAGAGACAAGACAGAAAGAGAGACAGAGAGAGACAGAGAGAGACAGAGACAAGACAGAAAGAGAGACAGAGAAACAGAGAGAGACAGAGAGAGACAGAGAGAGACAGAGACAAGACAGAAAGAGAGACAGAGAGAGACAGAGAGAGTGAGCATTTTACAAGCCATAAAACTCTGTGTGGCACAGTGAATAGAGTTCTAGGTCTGGAATCAGGAAGACTAATGTCCCTGATTTCAAATCTGACCTTAGATGCTAGCTGTGTGCTCCTGGGCAAGTTGTTTAAACCTCTTTGTCTCAGTTTCCTCATCTGTAAAATGAATTGAAAAGAAAATGGCAAATTACTCTAGTATATTTGCCAAGAGAACTTTAAATGGGGTCACGAAGAGTCAGACACAACTGAAACGACGGAACAGAAACAACAACAAAATATTAACTGTTAGTATTAACTTAACCTTTTTCCTGGTCTATGTTTTCCTTTCTCCAGATTGAAAAAAATGTGTGCCACTGTAGAAAGAGGATAGAAAAGACACTGGAGTCAAAAAGTTCAAGTCTGAATCTTGACTCAACACTATAAACCTGGAGCCGATGTGCTTATTAACCTCTCTAAAATTTAGGTTTCTCATGTGTAAAATGGCAATAATAAAACTTGTACCACTTACTGAAATGAACAGTTGATTTAAAGTCAGAGGACCTGTGCTCAAACCTGGGCTTTTCCGTTTACTTACCCTGTTTGACTGTGGGCAAGCTACTTAATTTCTCTCCAGCTAAGTTTCCTCATAGGTAAAATAAGGAGGTTGAATTGGGTGATCTTAAATCTCCCTTCCAACTTTTAAATTTTGTAATCCAAGGTCATGCTGTGGGTTGTGAGTGAAAGGGTAAAGAGATGTGAATGACTATTTTCCCCTTTTCCTTTCTATCCTTTACACTTAGCACAGTGTTCAGCAAATAGTAAACCTTTGATAATATGTGCTTATTGGTTGGCAATAAGTGGCACAGCAGATAGAGCACTGGGTCTGGAGTCAGAAAGACCTGGGTTCAAGTCCAACCTCAAATATTTCCTAGCTGTGTGGCCCTGGACAGATTGCTTCACTTTTGTCTGCTTGGGCTTCCTCAGCTTTAAAGTGGGGATAATAATAATGCTTACCTCTCAGGATTTTTGTGATAATAGATGTAAAGTGCTTTACAAACCTTAAAGCATTGTATAAATGCTAGACATCTTTATCTTTGTCCTCCTCTTCCTTCTTCTTGTTCTCCTCCTCCTCTTCCTCCTCCTTCTTCTCTTCCTCCTCCTCCTCTTTTTTCTCCTCTTACTCCTTTTTCTCCTCCTCCTCCTCCTCCTTCTTTTTCTCCTCCTCCTCCT
>NC_058131.1:608256404-608318756 GCF_016433145.1 Gracilinanus agilis | reverse complement strand
GTGTATAAGAGACAGCCTTCCTTCCTTCCTTCCTTCCTTCCTTCCTTCCTTCCTTCCTTCCTTCCTTTCTCCCTTCCTTCTTTCCTCAAATATAGATATAAATAGACATATTAAAGAAGTAGAAATGTATGATTTTATGATGAAGGGAATGGAAAATGTATAAAGGCTCTTTAAAGCTTCTAGAAATGAAATAAATCCATACTCAGGCAAGATTCATATTTAAAATTATAGCTTTTTGTATTTTGTAGGGGAATATTTTGTGGCTAGTTCACAGAAATGCAGCAATATGTGAGTTTATTAAGCTTTTCTAAACTTGTTATGAGGTATGTATGTGAGATGTTATTTTCAAAGTCAGAAGTTGTGGCGGGAAATAGGAGGCAAGGTTACTGATACTAATAAAAAATAAAGAAATATTAATGAAATATTGAAAGAAATACAGAAAATAGTAGAAAGAATTCAGAGGGGGTAACAGACAATTGGTTGGCACTTCTGTATTGAATTTCATATATACTTTGATAAAAAAGTGTACATAAAAGAGTGATGATTTAATATGTAATTGTTTTGTATACTAAAATGCTCATATTGTTTATATTTGTCAAGTTCTTAATTAAAAAAAAGAAAATTATAAATATTAGCAATGAGTTCTCTAGTAACTAGAAGACATCAAACTGAGAGTGAAAGACCTTTTATCAGAGATATTTTCAAGAGTATACCTATTGAAATACAGATAGGATTAGATGACTTCTAAGGTCCTTCCCAGCTCAGAAATTCCATGGTTCTGCTGATTATGAATACTGGTCCTGGATGTATTTTTATGGTGTACGGTTTTAGATAGTTATGCATGTGTAAAAACCTGTGTGAAAACTTTCTTTACTTTTCACCATGGTGAGTTCTTGAAACTCATAAAAAACACAAAGCAGATTTTTCAGAGGTTTCCTTTTTAAGCCAGAAGAAGGGTTGATAGAAAAAGGAGAAAGGTGATGGTTACATAGTATTAGAACTAGGAATGGTATTGTTTATAGGCTGATTTTATGTCTCTGAGTTTGTGCCTTCTTTAGCACCAGCTGGAGGCTGTAGCCCTTTCTCCCAAATCTTGCTGCCCCTTGAGTCCTTAGCATCCGCAACAAAGGCTCTCTGTTGGAACCAAACTATTTGAAAGTTGATGAGGGTGTGAAGAAATATAGTTGTTTGACAGGGCCTGATGGATGAAGTACTGGTAAGACTGCTTTTGCATTGAGAGATAAACATCCAAATCCACATGAATTCACTTTTTATTAGGCTGACAATGAAGTTGATATGAAACAATCTCCCCTTCAATCACTTATAACATTTTTTAAAACTTGTATGCTGCATTCACTTAACATCTTGGGGCCTCAGTTTCCTCATCCATAAAATGAGGGTGTTAGAATAGATGACATCTGAAGTCCCTTCTAGATTTAGAACTATGATACTTTAGATTTTAAAACATTAAAGTGTATACATGTATGAATTCCCTGTGAACTTTCATGTTCAGCTATCCTACTTGTGTTTGTTGTATGTTTGAATCCATGAGATACTTTGCTTCTATTAAAAGGCCTAATGAAGATTTTTTTTTCAATTAGTTTTGACAGATTTTTGTTAACTTCTGTGTGCAAGAACAATGGTACTGGCCAATGGGGTTTCAAAGACAAGAAAAAGTCATTTTCTGCCCCCAGGGAGTTTTCTTTCTTCTAGGAGAAACATACCATGTTCTGAGATGAGGAGAGAAAAGGTAATTTGAAGGTGGGGAAGCGCTTTAAAAACCAGGAACAATCATGGAAGTTTTTGTAAATAATGTAGTACCAGAGTAGTATCTTGAGGCTAGAGAAGATTCCTGGTGGGTATAGGTAATGAGGGCATCAGCTAAAGGGCTAGAAGATGACTTATGAACAGAGGCAGGAGCTAGTATGTCAAGGTTCTGGAACAGCTCATATTCAAGTTTGGTTAGAAAGTCGAACACATGAAGTGGGGAGTAAGGTGAAACAAAACAAGAAAAATCAGTGGAAGCCAGATTGTGGAAGGCTCTAAATAACAAACTGAGGAGTTTATATTTTATCTCAAAGACAATGGTGAATCATTAAGACTTTTGAGCATCAGTAATGTAGCCAGTTGCATAGTCAGGAATATATTATTTTGACAGTGATGAAGAATGGATGAGAGGAAAGAGACTGGTGGCAGAAAGACAAATTAGTAGGCTAGGACAATAGTTCAGTCAAGAAGCAATGAAGTCCTGGATTAGGATCGTGACCTTGTGAGTAGTTGGAAGGGGACTGATAGGAAAGATGCCTTCATAGTATCATTACCAGACTTGTCAACTGATTGTATGCTGGAGGTAAGGAAAAAGCATGACTATGATGATAAACCTGGGCTACTGAGAATATGGTGATACAATGAACAAAAATAGGAAAGCTTAGAGGGGAGAGGTACAGATTTAGGAGGGAGCAAGATGATGAATTGTGTTGTATATGTTGAGTTTGAAATATTGATGTAACATCCAGGTGTTAATATTCATCAGGCAGTGCATGATACATAGGACTGGAATTCAGAAAAGAGATGAGGGCTGGATCTGTAGATTTGAGAGTCATCAGCATAATGATAATTTAATCCATGGCACTGATGAGATCACCAAAGGAGAAAATACTCAAGACCATAGGATCAGTAGGCAATCTATCTTCCATTTGGACCATATGCTGGGCATCCCCCATGACTGGCAAGTGCTTTTGGCAAGTACAAATCTCCCTCTTTCTGTGCCTTGTTTGATATTTATGATCAGACATCCAACAAAGCTGTCTCTCTTGTTATATCTTTCAAGGAATCTGTAATGACTTTAACACATGCATAGGAGATTCCTTGTTGGAGGAGAACCTTTAAGGATATCTTTCCCTATCAAATCAAATCCTATTTTTAAAGGTCAGAAAATAATAATTACAGTGGGAGCTTGTATTCTCTGCAAGTTTCAGAAAATCTAAAGTAGACTTTGATACTTTTGCAGCTTGCCTGTTTCTTCTCCTATCTTTATCAGCTATGCCCTTGACACATAGGTAGACTATTCTCAAAAAATTTTTTGTTGTGAGAGAAACTAAGTCTATGGGCCAATAGTTAATTTTTTCTCCGTTTCCTCTTTCAGCAATAATCCTGTTCACATACCTTACTTATGAATATTAATTATTTTGTGAAGCACTGAATTACTTTCCAATGCAGATGTCTGGTTTATTGAATTCAAGGTAAGAGAGAAGTGAGTCAGTGGTGCACTGTTAGATAGCTGTGTCTTCTCAGGGAGTTAGTTTTTATAAGAACTTGTATATAAATTAAAATATACCTTCCCTTCACTGCATATTTAGAGAATGTCCCTTTATTGACTCCTCCTCTTTACTCTTATGAATCAGAAATATGGTATATAAATTAACTTGCTTTTGGTGCCAAGTTTATACTTTAAAACATCTTTGTTTAATCAATTATCTCTTCCTTTCTTTCTATTTTTCCTTTTTCTTCTTTAATAATGCTGTTGGCTAAAAGGCCCTTTGTATACCTTGGAGGCTGCTTGGTGGATTTTTTACAGCCCTATGCAGACATTTAAAATTGGTGTCCAATTCTCTTCTTTAAATACGGGCTTTGTTCCTATTGTTGAGAGACTTACCTTGAGGGAGACACACAGATGGAAGAAGGTGGTTGTAATGCTTTACTTTGTTGATGCTACAATTGGATGACCAGGTTATTCTAGAATGTCAGATTCAGAAAATTGCTAGAGTTAAGAGGTTTCTGTTTTCACCACTGACCTGCTGTGGCATTCTGGAAAAACTACTTATTTGTATCCAATTTAATTTAAAATTGTGGTTTGTTGACAGGGTTCATATTTCTCAGAATAACTTCCTATTTTTCTTATTGTAGATAAATTTTATTATCAGTCTTTAGGGCAAGGAAATATGATTGGCATTTGTCACTGTGTAGGCCAGAGAGATAATGTAGCGAGGTGTGATTAATGCATATAAATCAGGGAGAGATTTGTGAGGCCTGAGGGTTTAAGAAAAAAAAAAGAATTACTTGCAGTCTTTCCTTTAAGTACATTACAACCTAATGCAAGAAACCCAAACGACTATGTCATATTTTCAAAGTCTATTCTGATGGAAACTGGCCTATTGTCAGGAGAGAATTGTATGGATTAAATTTACAGTGGTATGATTTAATTTAAAATTAACTTATGGTTTGTTGACAGTGTTCATATTTCATAGAATAAGTATAGGGTGGAAGATTTTGTATTTCCTATGAGTAAAAATTATTAATTTTGACATCTGTTTTTAACACTTTCGCTCATATATTTGGCTTTGTTTCCACTGAAAGCAGGAAAGTGACTAAGAGATCAACTCAAGATGGCCTCAGGGCCCATTCCCAGCTGGTAGCACATCTGGAATGTTATATAAGGGGGATCCATTCGGAGCTGCAGTTTAATAAGATTGGTATTCAGGCATTCTGCCTACAGCAGAGGAAAGGACAGTGAGGCTGACAGCATGCCCAGGGGATAATATGTCAAGGTGTCTAAAATATAAATGATTAGATTTTTACTTTTATTGTGGATGGCCCTTTTTAGAGTTAGATATGTATTCTGCTAGTATCACTTTAGATGTAAAAGTCTATGAAGTCATCCTGGCAGAAAGTATAGACTTTTATCTTCTTGGTAGCAGTTTATGATACATCTGTGAGGCTTCTTTTATGGAAAAAAGTGTTAAAGTCCAATTTTTATGAGTTGACCCAAAATAATTCTCCCCATGGATCTGTCAGCTCAGGGTGACTACAGCCATTAGTGAAGATTTCATTGAATTATATATTATACTCGTTTGAGTTTGCAGGCAAAAATCATATGTTATCAAGCTTACATGATTTACAGCATGAAAACAGATTGGTTTATTTACCTTTCATTCCCCAGCTGTCCCCCGTGGATTTCATTTGTGTTTATCAAGCACATAGCTCTGTCATTAGTCTGATTTCTTGCCTTGTGCCAAATAGTTTACAAAGTAGCTACACTTAATCATCTGTAATAATGATCATTATTAACCATTGAATATTGAAGTTATAATAATGTAATAATTATTATTATACATAATAACAATTATAATAACTATTAAGCATATGTTCTCAAGGAGTTTGCTTGAGGAGAGAGGGGAAATAACATATACAGAGGAGTTGATATTATACATATATCAAATAAATACAAAATGAATTTTTGGGAGGTGTGTATATGGGAAATGTAGACACTTGAAGGCATCCATAATGACCTTGTGGAAGAGGTGACATTTGAGCTAAGTGAAACTTAAAGAAAGATATAGATTCTGAGAGGCAGAGGTAAGAAGGGAGCACATTTTAGGAATGAAGTCAACCTATGCAAAAACATGGAGGTGGGAGATAAAATATTGTGTATGGGAATTAAAGGATCATAGATCTAGATCTGGAAAGGACTTCCAGTGACATCCAATCACCCCAACCCCATTTTGCACATGAAGAAATTGAGGCCCATGAGGTTAAATGAGTTTCTTAAGAATAGATAGGTACTAAGTGGTATAGGGAGGATTTGAATTCATATCCTCTGACTTAAAAGCCAGCACTCTTTACCTAGTACCAGAGAAAATTTTTGTTGGCTAATTTGGCTAGAATGCATGTGTGTATGAGCATATGAGTAGGGAGTAATATGAAATCAGTCTGGAAAGATAAGTTGGAGGCAGATTGTGAAAGGCTTTAAGGGCCAAACAGAAGACTTTACATTTTGACCAAGAGCCAACAGAGAGCTGCTGTAGTGAAAAGAGCACTGGAATTTTAGTTAGAGAGCTTTGTTTGGAGTTAGCTTTTGCTAATTATTAGCTTTGCTACCTGTGGCAATTGCTTAATTCCTCTCAAGCTCAGGTTGTTTACCTGTGACATAAGGACGGTGATGCCCACATGGTCTCATCTCACTGGAATGTTTTGAGTTCTGAATTTGAGTTCAGAACTGCAAATTGATAATTAAAGGTTATTTATGATGATTATGATATTTTAAAGCCATATTATCCAGTTCTCCAGATTACAAGTGTTTATTCACTTATTTTATAGATTTCTTTTGAGGAGATGCTCTACAAATACTCTCCAGATTAATGGAAATTCAGGAACAAACTGATTAGAGAAAATTTTCTGAATCTACAAAGTTTATCTTGCTGTAGGAACTTAAAATAGATGTTGAAAAGTATTTTATTTTACCTAGGGAAATAATTATCTAATTTGTGGATTAACTAGGACTTTTGCTTCTTAAAGAATCATAGAAATGCAAGGCACAGCAGAGACCATCTATTACAAACCCCATTAAAACTCATAAAACTTGGACTTTCACACTTTTTCCATAAAAGAAGCCACACTGATATATTATAAACTACCTAGTATAATCCTTCAACCCAAGATGGTCATTTACCTAGGGGGGCTTTAGATAGAGAGAGAAGCAGCTTCATACCATTCCTATATCTGTGTCTATTGATGCCTTTAGCTTCTAAAACACATTAGAACCACCTATATATCCAATATAGTTTCTTCCAAAATGTCCTGGACATTTAATCAGTTTCTATTTGTTTAAATGCTCCCAATGATAGGGAGATTGTTCCCTCTTTAGGGAGCCTATTTCTCTTTCATTATATATTTGGTTTTCATTTGACTACTGCTAGTACTATGATACTGAGATATCTTTTATGTATTACTCTTCATCAGAATGGAGGAAGGAAAAGTAAAGCAATAAGTTAAAAATGACATATGTTGAATTTCTAGTTCATTAATATCTCTCGATAGTATAAGATAATTTGAGTTCTGTAGAGTATTTGTAGATTTCCATTATTCATACTCTCCCTATGTCCCTTGATAGACCATTGACTTGGCTGTAGAAGAGGTAGTGGTGATTTACCTTCTTCTCATCCCTTCTCTAAGAGCCAAGCTCATTATGAAGCAGAAGATGACTCTCTGAGGGGCTGAATGTTGTATCATTACATACATTTCCTGAGATACAGGGATGGCAGCCATAAGGACTATGGCTAAATCATTGGACCTGTGTTTCCCATGAGGTTGTGTAGGCTGAAAATATAAACACTATTATAGAGTTTCAAGAAGGTGAATGATATACCTTAAATTCTGAGCCTTTGGCATGTGGATTTAGACTCAGTGACTTAAAAGGTGCTCTGTAAACCATTGATGAATGAATGACTGAATGGCTCTGCCAAGAAATAAACTATATTTTCCATTTTGTGTAATAATAATAATAATAATTCATATTGCTATAACTCTATATAGATTTTTAAGTCTTCTTACATATATCTTTTATACACATATAGTCTCCATTTGGATTCCTATACCTGGCTTTGTATAATAGGCATAGCCAGTCTCAAATCAGCCTAGTGTTCAGTTTTCACTTTTTATATATTCTCTAACATCCATTAAATTCTTCTCATTTAACCTGAATTATTGAAAGTTGTTAACTCACAGTTTCTTACTTTGTCTGCCTTTGATAGCTCTTCCTTAATTCCTGAACTAAGTAGCACCAAACCATAAAGAATTCTTGTAAATAATCTAGTAAATCATAAGAAATGGAATAAGAGAGATTAAAGAACCTATTGTCATTTATGGTAATATTTCCTCTATAGATACATATCACAATCCTTCTGTACCCATCCATCCATCCAGATGTTTGTATCTGTCTTTCCTGAAGTTTTCCACAAGATCTACTTGACATTTTGGATATCTTTCTGTCTTTCATCTGGTATCATATATTGCTTTATTTAAATAAAAAAACATTATTTGATTCAGTGGAGCACATGCTTCTTTAAAGGCTGTTTTCCAATTCCATGCCACTTATTCATGCATAAAGATCATGCGTGATTCCTGTATGAATGATATCCTGAGGTCCCTGCTACTTGGGGGTAGGGGGGGAGTCTGAGGTTAGTGGTTTGCTTGAGAGCTCTGAGCTGCATTAGGACTAAATCTGATTTTGTGTCCACCTTAAGTCTGGTAGTAATAAGGTAAGTCCCTGGGAAGAGAGGGCTTCAAGATTACCTAAAGAGGTGTAAATGGGCTTACATCAGAGACTGAAGAAACCAAAAATTTTGCATTTCTCAATAGTGAGATCAGGCTTGTGAGTTTAGGGAAACCCAATTTAGGAAAGAATGAAGAAAGGAAGGGAAAACCTTTTTTTTTATCATTAATATTAAGCAAGGCATTAACCAGTAAAAACATATGTTCATCAAACATTTTCACCACTGCCATGAAAGAAAGCCAGTGCTAAATCCAAATCTAAGAACATTTCTTCATCAATAATGGATTCCTCCAGATACTCCATTTTGTGGATGACATCTTGCTGGTTGCTTCAAGCCCCAGAATGTTGCTAAATTCAAAAAGAGACCTGAAACCAATCAAGAAAGCCTCTCTTACAGAAGAGGAAAATGCTATCTGGCCTCCCTTTGTATACCATTTTGGAACTTGTTTCTTTAAACATTTTGTTAAACATTAGCCACCTATCATGTGCAAAGACACTGGCAAATTGCTCCCAATATTTATGGTCATGACTACTTTTCTGTTGAAGTAGTTAATTAAAAAAAATTAATTAATCAAAAGACGCTTCTTATATTGGTGAGCTCACTGGAAGTATTTATATCACATGTGGAACAATTTTACATTGGTAGCTGATCTGAAGGGGAAAGATGCTATCCAAGGTAGAATCTTTGATCTTTAAGCCCTCAAGAAAAGTCTTAGTTTTAAAAGAATACATATTTAAAAAAGCTATTTGAGAATGTTATTGGTGTTTTAGTAACTACATTGCTAGAGGAGCTTGGTTAGTGTTCATTCCTTATCTTTATGGTTTCTTCTCAACTTGGAGCTGACCCACTACTTAGAGGCCCATGGCAGTGCAGCAAGCAATGTGAAGGATCATTCTGGGGGATTGTGTGCATGGTGGTGTTGGCTCACTGGAGAGGTAATACAATAAGGTCAAATTATACTTCTAAGAGAGGAGGTGGAATTTAATGTGAGTGTCTCTATGGCATTTTCGACTGGTTATATGATACCTTACATTTAGAGTATCTTTCATTCCAGGTCTCAGAACACTTGTAAAAGTTTATCATTCATATGGAATCATTGGATCCACCAACAGAAATGGCGTCAGCCTAGGAATGGTACATAGCAACTGTTGAATGATAAAGGGGTACTTTTGTTTGTAGTGCTAAGTGCTAGTCCCTTCTTGGGGAGGTATATCTCTGTCCTGTAGGATTCCCTTATGGGGAAAGCTCAGGTTCATTTTAGAACTGGAAGGTATTTTAGGGACTTAGTCTAACTGCCTTATTTAGCAACTGAAGTCCATAGAGGTTTCAAAGTGGATTTGGACTTAGAGGTTCTAGGTTCAAATCCTAAGCCTTTAAAAACTGCCTCACTTTTCACCCTGAACAAATCCCTTCACCTCTATGGGCCTATATCCTCAATTGTAAAATGATAGTATTGGGCCAGATGATCCCTTGGGTTCTTTCTAGTTCTAAATTTATATTTCTTTGATCCTACACAGAAATATATTCTTTTTATATGAAAACTTACCACACATTAACCTCTTTGTGTTTTGTTTCTCTCCCCAAACAAACCAACTTTTTATAAAATCTAAACAGTGCTCTATGTATCATTTTGTTTTTTTCCATAATGGGCAAGGTAAGGTAAGAAACTCTGATCAAAAGCAGTAGGGAAGAGCTAATAGTAAGAAAAGTAAGTGGGTTAAAAGAAGGTCTGGTGTCACTGACCATGATGCTCCATTTTTTTACCAATAAATACACAAGACTTCTTAACTCACTGATAATCCCTTTTTTATATTCCTTTTTACCTCTCTTCTTGACTTGACTTCCTCAACACTTAGCTTTGTTTGCAGATGAGGATGTATACTCTTCTCCTCTCTCCTACCCTGTTCTTTAAAAATGGAACATAGCCATTCTTTGGGTTGTTATGGATTTGCTGAAGTACTACAAGGAAACAGACAAGGTCTTAAAATAAAAACAGGTGGGGAAGTATATGAGATGATATATTCCTCAATAGTGATTCCTGACCCGTGAAAAGCACATGGAACTAGACCTTAGTCTTGCTTGGTTATTCATCTCTTGCCTAAATGAATTTCTTTTTGATTTTGCCTTTAGAACTGGCCCATCTGGAGTCTACCAAATGAGATCATATTTATCAAGTATTTAGCACAGTGCCTGGCATGTAGTAGGTGCTTAATAAATACTTGTTCTCCCTTCCTTATCTCCCCACTCCCAATCTAATCTTACTCTGAGTATGAGAACCTTAGGTAGACACTTTCTTTTCTGTCCTTCCCATAAGTTATTTCCTATCTTTTAGGCCACCAAAGACCTTGCTTTCCTCATTTTTGTTCTTGTTGACTAACCCTTGGCCTTTTCCTACTCCCTAGCTCCTTGACCAATAAGGAACCTTCCCTGTTGGACCTTTAAAGATTGTTTCATGACCATTGACTTCATCATCCAATTACAGAATTTAGAAATGTCACAGCTGGGAGTATTACAGATTTTAGAAATGTCAATTAGAGACTCAGAGTCAATTAACATTTATTAAGTGTCTTACTTTGTGCCAGACATTGTACTAAGTGCAACCCTTTACTTTTTCATATTGCTTTGTATAAATTTGATCATACTGAGATAATGATACTGATGGCCAGTTGATATCAATAGACTAACACTGTCAGGGAGCTCTGATTGTAAGGAGTTGATAAAATTGCTGGTTACAGCTTAATCCAATGTTATTTATTACTTATGTCTAAGAGGAGAAACAGGGGCAGGAAAAGGATGTAGGAATAAAGAAAGATATTAAATCTATTATATTAAATCAAACACTGAGATTTCTAACTATACCACAAAACCCAACTGTCCTGCAGGGGACTTCTTCGTGTTCACTGGGGTGAACCTATACTGATCTATTCTTACTATCTAAAGATTAAATCTGTTTAACTACAGCTATTCTACTAGATGATCTTAAATTTATATACTTTTCCTTAAAATTATCTTTTATGATTTTACTAGCTGCCTCAAACTAATTGTCAACTGATCAGATGGTTAGTTCAGTCCCTTCTCACAGCAGGGTGCCTGAAACTGATGCTGTCAAGCAAGAGGAAACTTCGCCCCCTTCGGATGCTTTTCCCTCTCTTGGAGAAAAAGCACACACTTCACCCTCTTCTTCAGATCAAAAGATGTTTCTTGACTTCTCCAAAGTTAACTCTTACAACCTTTACAGATTTATCAGAGCCAACTCTCCAGCTCCCTTCTCCAAGTGAGGAAGCTCCAGAGAGTGACCAATTCTCTGTCTTTCCTTTCCTGAAATTCTCTTAAAGTGACCCACAAATAAATCTTTCCTTCTCTGCTTAAAGGAGGCAAGGTAAAATTTAAAACTCTTTCTCTATATTAAATCCTTACTTCTAACTAGCTTAATTAGCTAATTTAATCTTATCCTAACAGTATGAAGAAACTCAGATTCTGGAAGGTCAAATTGCCCAAGGTCACACTACTTGTTAGTGGTACAACCAGTACTTCGTTATCAGATGTTCTGACTTTACCTCCAGTAATCTTTGCATTTTAGTTATCTTAATGATTTCAGCCCTTGAAATTTCTCTCTCACCTGTGACTCTTCCTCTCCGTGCAAGAAATGCTGCCAGAATCACTCATTTGCCAGATGTTATGATTGATTCTGCCTTACAAGTGAAATTTTGGTTTCCCTACCTTGGCCTTGATTGGTGTGCTCCCCACCATCTTCACCCCTCTATAAATAAGGCGGGGGTCAGAGGGAGTGACTTCAGAGACTGGATTGAGCTGTAATCCTCTTGAGGTAGCTTGCACTAGCTTTGGATCCCTGGAAACACATCCTTACCCCCTTCTAGTGTTTACTTCTATATTAATTCCTCCCAGACCTCCCTGAAGTCTCCTTCCCAGGTCAAAGGATCTATCACCTCCAGCTTCAAGTTGGACGAAATTCCACTTTGTCTTGCAGATGAGAGGTGGAAAGAAGGAGCTCATAATCTCACCCATTCTCCCCCCACTCCGCCCCATGGGAATGGGATGGAAGAAGATAAAACATTTTCTCCCTAACCCAGGTTGGAAGTCAACATATTTTTTCATAGAAACAATGTTATAATTGGTGGTTATTTCTCTACAAATTGTGCTATTGTTCCTCCCCACCCCCCAGAACATGGTTCCTGGAAGATATAGATAGACATAGACATAGACACAGATATATAGATAGATATAGATATAGATATAGATAGATATAGATATAGATATAGATGTAGATAGATATAGATATACTAGTAAGCAATTGACTCATTCTAACTTTTGTCAAAAGTTAAAAAACTGTTGGTGTGTTGTATATTTTGATTCTAATGGATTTTCATCTTTGACCTTATAGACTTTTTGCTATAGATTACATCTCAAAAGACTTCGTGTCAGAGGAATACATGGGTCCTAGAGATAATTTTCCCAGTTGTCAATGTGCATGGATATCACTATGTTCCTAGTCTTACAAGGTAAAGGGGTATTAGAATTAGACACACACACATATACATAGACACACAGATATACATATATATGTATTTTTAGACACATATCAATAAAGGAAGATTATGTTGTCACTTTGTGGCATTGTCCCCAGCAAAGAATCATCCTATTTTTCTAGCAGGCATAAGGAGCACAGTCAGCCAAGTTTCTTTTCATCTGAGATGATGAGGAGCAACATAGAGAAGCTGTTGGTGAGGGAATGGGGTTGGAGGACATTGAAAATTCAAGGAGTCAGACAGTGTGGAACGTGTGAATGACTGACACACATGCCTCCTCCCTAGGATGGCCAGAATTAGGAGGTTTTCATGAAGTATCTGAATAATTATATTCTTCATGCTGAAGCAGTTTTCATAGAGATGGTCATTCTGTTCTGTGTGAGTAGGAAGAAAAATATGGATGTCTTTTTGGAATATATATTTATATTTAAATGTATATTCTATTGCTTAAATTTTATTTCTTTTCTTTCCAATATAATTAAATTGACTACTTGATTCTCAAACTTGCATGGTAATTGATTGTACTCTCATGGACCTATGAAGTAAAGAGTGCCAAATAGATGGGAGAAGAGCTGAGTAATTGATTGATATATACAATTGTAAATCAGGGAATTTTGACTTGGGACCCATAAATCCCCAAAGCATCCAAGGATAGATTTCAGGGGATCCATAGACTTGTTTGGGAAAAATGACATCTCTATTTTCAGTAACCTATAATTGAATTGTAGTTTTTTTTTAAAATTATGAATATATCATTCTGAGAAGGGGTCCATAATCTTCACCATGAAGATTGATGATGACATCTGGGACACAAAAAAATTTAAGAACTCTTCCTCTAGAATCATGAAAAAGAAGCATAGCCCCAAAGAAGAAATATTGAAAGACACTTAACCAGTCCTTTGCAGAGGTGTGAGGTCCAATGAATGTGGAACATAGCATATATTTTCAGACCTTTTGAATATATTGATCAGTGTTCTTTTCCTTCTTACTCCTTTTCTTTAAAAATATTCTTTGTTACATGGCATGGATTTCTGGAAAGAAAAAGGCAAAGGAATAATTTGAAGAGTTGTGTTCTTCACTCTGAAGCAGTAGTCATGGAAGTAGTCATTTTGTTCTATATGAATGGAAAGAACAAGACGGCTGCCTTTTCTGGAATACATATTAATATATTTCCAAGTGATATAAAATAAAAGATATCAATAAAAATTATTGAAAAAAAGCCTCTGCTCTAGATGATGTAAGAGATGTAGGAAATAGAGCCAGGGGCTTATGATCAATCAGAATTCATGCAGGTCCTGCTGACTTGAAGCCAAAGCTGAACATGAAATGAGGAATGAATATTTTAAGTTACGACATCCCTTTTCTTTCCCTTGATCTCATTACAAATCATCTTCCTTGATCCCTCCTCACCACACATTCCTTGTTTATCAGTAAATTCTTATGCCCATCTGGGTCGCCAAACTCTAATGGAGGGTTACCAGGGATGTTAACTATTTCTATTTGTTGGTTCACCCTGGGGTGAGAGAGACAGGAATGAGAGATGAACAGGACCCAACAAGGTAGGGAGTCCAAGTTTAACTACTAGGAGGTTACAGTTACTGGAAATGGAAGTTAGGCTCCAACAATCACTCAGCCCACCTAGGCAAGGGTCTATGGAACCAGCAGGCAAAAGGCAAAGTTTTTTTTTTTTTTTTTTTTTAAATCAGGGACTACAAGATAAAGGATGGTAATTGGGATTCTACACTTACAAGCTAAGGGCAAACCACAGGGACAGGGGAAGGACTTGACTACACTAAATTAAGACCTAAGCATAACAGGGCCCAGGGAAAAGCAGGACAGGAGTGAGTATCCTCACAACAGTTGTCAGTAATTATTATGAGTTTAATGATATGATGATATAATTTTTGTTATGTGCTCATTGTTGATTTTGGTTTGGGGTTTTTACCCAGTATCTCTCCTCTGTTCTCTGTGACTTCATGATCCTTCCTTTCCATAATAGATAGTCTCTGTGAATTTCCATGAATTGAAAAAACATATGCATTACCTAGTGGCCAATTTTGGGGTGATAACCTTCTTCAGGGTTAACCTGACTATTTCCACAACAAAGGATACACATTTCTACTGGAAGAAATTTGGATAATTTATGGATAACTAGACATCAGTGGGCTGGCATGGCAACTACCATAAAAATTGTTGCTTCTTTGAGAGAACACATTCCAAGCCTTAAAAAATTGACTGATAATAATTTGAAATACAAAACCACTGGATTCTGAGCTCCCTGAAAGCAGGAATTTTTTGAGGGGGCAGGGCTTTATTTTTGTCTCTAGTACTTAACATTTAGTATCTGACACATAGTAAGACCTTAATAAATATTTGTTGACTTAACAACCCATTTTTAAATTGGGGAGTATACTTTGTTTTCTCAGTCCAAACAAGATTCTCTTCTACTTTTTGTTTTGCATTTGATTATCCTATCAAGAATAATGAAACATGGAAAATGAGGGGATGCCCATCAATTGGGGAAAGGCTGAACAAGTTGTGGTATATGCTGGTGATGGAATACTATTGTGCTAAAAGGAATAATAAACTGGAGGAGTTCCAGGTGAACTGGAGAGACCTCCGGGAACAGATGCAGAGCGAAAGGAGCAGAACATTGTACACAGAGACTGATATACTATGGTAAAATCGAATGTAATGGGCTTCTGTACCAGCAGCAATGCAATGACACAAGACAGCTCTGAGGGATTTATGGTAAAGAACGCTACCCACATTCAGAGGAAGGACTGCAGGAGAGGAAACATAGAATATAATCAATTGCTTGAATGCATGGGTTGAGGCGGACATGATTGGGGATGTAGACTCGAAACTACCACACCAATGCAACTAACAACAATATGGAAATAGGCCCTGAACAAGGACACAAGTTACAACCAGTGGAAATGTGCGTCGGTCATGGGTGGGGGGAGAGCAGGGGGATGAAGGGGAAAGTAGGGGTATGAAGCATGTAAACAGGTTAAAATGAATATTAATAAATGTTTAAAAAAAGAATAATGAAACATGGATTTCAACCATGGCTGTGGTTTGTCCTGTGTTATGCTTAAAAATTTCAAGTCCTACTGTTTACCGTCCTCCACCAAAAGAATCCTGTGCTGTAGTTAGTGTAGAAATTGGTATTTCTCTCCAATAAATTTCTCTGTCAAATAAATGATGGGATTTCACCTATTCCCTCCAGGGTGTATGAAGGATTTGTTATTAAAAGAAAATATTCCATAAGAAAGGATCTTACATCTCATTTTGCTAATAGAATCAGTAGGTACAGTTGTAGAAGCCCTGAAATGCTCAAAAACTTCTGGTTTATATTTTTTGAAATATTCAGTAAAAATCATTTAAGATATTTTTCAAGGCTCTAGTTCCAGAAAACTCAAAAGGGAAAATTCTCAAGGAGAAGGGAACTATGGGTAAAGGAAGGGAGGGGTGACTGGAGGGGAGAGGAAAATTAGAAGATGGAATCTTTGAAAATACATTTTATTATAGATATAAAAATTATAACCATGCAAAGGTTAGACGCATGAAATTTAAATAGTAATGCTAGATTTAGAAAAAAAATACCTCCTGTTTCTTTTGCCCTTTGCAGTATTCAAAGCATTTCATTCGACTCTTACAAAGCAAGACTGTGAGGTAGGAAGTAGTGGTAGAAGAATTACTTCCATATTATGGAAGAACAGATTTGAGGCTCAAAGGGATCGAAGGTAATGCCCAATGACTTCTGAGTATTCAGCAGTGAAGACAGAACTAGAATGCAAGGGGTCTGGCACTCAGTCTAGTTCCCTTTCCATCAACCTATACAGACTCCAGTCATTCTCCCAAAATGTAGAAGTTAAAGTTAATTAGCAAAATCTTATGTTGGATTATAGGTTTATGGTACTCACATGTGTGGAGTGTATGGGTAGGTGGGTGGGTGTGAGTGTGGGTGTAGAAGGGTGGGAGGGTATTCGTGCTTGTGCATGCTTTCTGCTCATGGATGTATTCCAGATGGCAGAAGGTGTGACAGGTCTAGCTTCTGGAAAATTTGAGCATCCCCATATCTGTGTTCTTCATGGTTTGTTAAATGGTCATATTAGAAGAGGGAGGCTTTTTTTTTTTCAAAAGAAGAGGCAGTTTAGTTTGGTGGAAAAGATTCTGCTGTAGACTTTGGGCCCAAAGGGTGATCTTGGGCAAACTACTTTCCCTCTCTGGTCCTCATAGGAACATTGCAGAAAGGACTGGTGAACACCTAGAAAGAAAAGTAGTGTAGCCAGTTTGGTTTCATTAAGAATAAGCCATGTCAGATAAACCTCATTTCCTTTTTGGTAGGATTGCTAGATATATATGAAGGGAACAGTGAAGATCTAGTGTCCTTATATTTTGGGTAAATATTTGATAAAATGTGATCTGATTCTTGTGAGAAGATAGAGGAATTTGGACTGGATGAGTATAGTATTGGTTGGAAGCCCTAAGTCTAGGAAGTTATTAATGATCCATTCTGTATTTAGTCCTATGTTTACTTTTTTTACCAAATATATATATGTATATCTATATAATACACATATATAACATATATATATATATATATATTTACCAATAGATTATACTAAACAGGGAGGGATAGCAAATATATAAGATAATGGTTTGAATCAAATAACAGTTTGTTAATCTAGAACACGGAGTCATATCTAACAAGGTGAAATTCATTAGGGGTAAATGGAAGTCTTACACCTGGGTATAACCTTGCCCCCAACTTTATTAGTGCAAAATGAGAAAGACATAGAAAGCAATTGTTCTGAAAAATATCAGAGGGCTTTAGTGGACTACCAAGCTCAATGTGTCTCAGTAGTGTGGTGTGGCAACCAAAAAAACTAATGTGAGCCTAGGTTGTATTACAGAGCTGTAGAGATGATAATCCCACTGTTACCTGTTCTTTTTTTTTTAACCCTTAACTTCTGTGTATTGGCTTATAGGTGGAAGAATGTTAAGGGTGGGCAATGGGGGTCAAGTGACTTGCCCAGGGTCACACAGCTGGGAAGTGTTTGAGGCCAGATTTGAACCTAGGATCTCCTGTCTCTAGGCCTGACTCTCAATCCACTGAGCTACCCAGCTGCCCCTGTTGCCTGTTCTTATCAGACCTCATTCTAGAGAATTTGTTCCCTTGTGGGCAGTGTTTGTCTTTAAAAATTGATAAGTTGGAGAGGGTGAAAACAGGGGATCTTAACTTGTGTGTGTTATGGCTGCCTTTGGAAGTCTGATAGACCATGGACTCTGTCTCAGAATATTATCTTTTAAATCCTTAATTGAGGAAAATGCTAAATTTCAGTTAGAGATTAGTGAAAATAAAGATGCAGTTTTTCTCTTCTAGGTTATTCACAGACTCCCCAAAAGAATTTGTAGTGTAAGGAAGGTTACCAGAACAGTGAAGGGTATTGAATTTCTGCCATATAAGTATCATTTGAAAGAACTTAGAATGTTTGGCCTAAAGAAAAGAAGTCTGGAGATCACAATGAAGGGGTTTTGTGTAGAAGAGGGATTACACTGGTTTTGGTTAGCTTCTGAGGAGCACCAGTTTAGAATTGTTGTCAAGAAAAACTTGTTAACAATTAGACCTATTCCAAAGTAGAATGGGCTAATTCAACAGATTAGGGAGAACCCTTCTCAGAATTCTTTGTGCATGCGTTTGTTGGGTTATGTTTTACTGGAGATTTCTTCACCTAAGATCTAGATAACCTTCCACCTTTTAGTTTCAGTCAAAATGGGATGACTGTCAAGAACCTCTCTTAGCTCTAATATTCTATGAGACTAACAAAATGCTGCACACACGAACTATAACTGAACATCTAAAAGAAAATCAAACTCTTTTTTGTTGTGATTTTATTTTATTTTTTCTTCCCTTTTTTATTTAGCATATTTTTCATGGTTACATGATTCATGATCCTCCCCCCCCTGCTCTTTCCTCCTCTCTGCCTTGAATCTGACAAGCAGTTCCAACGGGTTATACACATATCATTGTTCAGAATCTATTTCCATGTTATTCATATCTGCAGTAGCACAATTATTTAACATCAAACCCCCAATCATATCCTTATCACTTTACATGATCGATCACATATTTTTCTAATATATTTCCATTTCCACAGTTCTTTATCTGGATATGGACAGCATTTTTTCTCACAAGTTCCTCTGAATTGTCCTGGGTCATTGCATTGCTGCTCGAAGAGAAGTCCATTACATTCGACTGTGCCATAATGTATCAGTCTCTGTGTACAATGTTCTCCTGGTTCTGCTTCTTTCACTCTGCATCAATTCCTGGAGGTCTTTCCAATTCACGTGGAATTCCTCCAGTTCATTATTCCTTTTAGCACAATAGTATTCCATCACTAGCAGATAACACAATTTGTTCAGCCATTCCCCAATCAAAGGGCATCCCCTCATTTTCCAATTTTTTGCCACCACAAAGAGCTATAAATATTTTTGTACAAGTCTTTTTTCTATGTTATCTCTTTGGAAGTACAAACCCAGGAGTGATATGGCTGGATCAAAAGGCAGGCATTCTTTTAAAGCCCTTTGGACATAGTTCCAAATTGCCCTCCAGAATGGTTGGACCAATTTACAACTCCATCAGCAGTGTATTAATGTCCCAATTTTGCCATATTCCCTCCAACATTTATCACTTTCTTTTGCTGCCATATTGGCCAGTCTGTAAACTCTTTTCTCTTTAAAACTTGCAAAACTGGCTAAATTTTAAAGAGATGAATGATCTCTATGAAAAACAGAAAAAAAGAGAGTTACTCCCAAAAGACTTATAGAGATTCTTTTGAGAGACTACTTGGGGGAATAGAACATATACTAACTAGGAATTTAGCTTGGTGGTACAATGGATAGAGTCAGGAAGAGCCTGGAGTCAGGAAGATCTGAATTTAAATTCGCCCTCAGATACTTACTAACGGTGTGACACAGAACAAGTCACTTAACTCAGTTTACTTCAGTTCTTCATCTGTAGAATGAATTAGAGAAGGAAATGACAGATCACCACTTCAGTATCTTTGCCATGAAACCCCCAAATGGAGTCACTAAGAGATGAACATACCTGAGCAACAACAAAACCCAGAGGTCATCACTTTCTTACAAACTATAATAATAGATTTTCACAATGATAATGTTATTGTTTCATAAGTTGTTAAAGCTGGAGGGGAACTTAGATGTGTATTTTCCAACCCTTTTATTATTCAGATGAAGAAACTGAGATATAGGAAGGTTAAACTATTTTACCAGTCGCATAGGACTAGGATTCTAACAGATCTCATGATTCAATAATAATAATAGCTCATATTTATGTAGCACCTATTATGTGCCAGATATTATTCCCTTGCATTGATTCAGCAGATTACAGTTTTTATACTTCCTTCAAAATCTCTTCCTTCCCAATAGACCTAAAAGGCAGGACTACTTGTATTTTTATTGCTATCTCTCCAGCACATAACATAGTGCCTGGCATATACTGGGTGCTTGATCATCAACATTCAATAAATACTCATTAAGTGTCTACTATGTGCCAGAAACTGTTGCTGAGGACTGGAGTTAGAAAGAAAGGCAAATGACAGTCCCTGTTTTCTAGGAGCTTACAGTCTAATGAGGGAGACCACAAAACAACTACTTATAAATCAGAGATTGACAAGTTATTTGGAAATAATCAACAGAGCAAGCATTAGCATCAAGGGGAGTTGGAAAAAGTTTCTTGAAGAAGATGATATTTTATTGGGATTTGAAGAAAGCCAGGGAACCCGAACATAAGAGGAGGAAGGGAATTCCAGGCATAGAAAACCAGTGAAAAAGCCAGGAGTCCGGAGAGTCTTATATGATGAGTAGCAAGGAGACCCAGTGGATAGGGATTACAGAATATGTGAGGGTGAGTAAGGTATAAGAAGATAGGAAAAATAGAGAGATATGTGTGTGTATGCATGTGTGTGTGGCATAGTGGCAGTCTTATACTGAATATAGTAATATAGTAAAAAGCTCTTTTGTATTCACTATCTCAATTGATTTTTTAAAAAACCCTTATCTTTAGTCTTAAAATTGATACTAGGTATCAGTTCCAAGGCAAAAGGGCAGTAAGGGCTTTCACTTGCCCAGGGTCTGAGGCCAGTTTTTCTGTCTCCAGGCCTGGCTCTCTCTCCAGTGAGCCACCTAGCTGGCCCTATCTCATTTGATCTTAACAAGAGTCCTTAGAGGTGGGTTGTACCAGAATGATTATCTGGATTCAACAGATGAAGAAATTGTACCTCAGATTCTCAAAGTGACTTGACCATGTCATATAGCTGGAAAGTGCCAGAGGAAGGATTTTCTTTTGCACACACTAGAAAAAGTCAAGAAAGCAGGAAACTGTAACATATATGAAGGAGATTGTCTTCCCAAATGTCTAAAACACTTATCTGGAAAATTCACCGAAGTTGAATGGCTCTTTCCCTAACAGTGCTGAGATAAATGAAGTGTTCCTGTCTGTAGAAAGGTGGATTTGAAAGAATTCTTAAATGTTTATATATCTATACTTATATTTTCAGATTTATGTTCCCTACCAACACAGCTTATTTTTACTATGCTCACAATTGTTAACCTCTTTTTTGTTGAAAGCAGATTTTTTCCCTCCACTAAACTAACATACCATGGGTGATAGGTAACGAAGAATCAGATTTCCAGGAGGCTTGACCAATGAGTAATAATGGTAAAACCTTCAGATACTAGTTAGCTGATTTGGCATCTGGACTGAAAAGTACTGAACTTTTATATGTTTATATGCCTTTTAGTAGGACAGCTCTTAATGTTTTTATGTGTTGTCTAGAGGGTAACTTTTTTTAGTATATGAGGCTGTCTGGATCCATTATGTATAACATATGAAGTATGAAGCTAGAATGGTAACGCCCCATTTATCTAGAATCATGGGGGAATTGTGTGTTCTGGATGAGTATTATTTCCAGGTAGCTGAGGCTTTATACTTTAAAAACAGTTTTGAATATCTTTATGGAATTGAGATGGAAATCTATGTTTTTTTGAACCAATATCCAGGGCTTATACTATACTGTACTTTGTTTGTCCTTAATTTAACCTCATGATTATAGATATCAATTTTTATAAAAGGCTGTAACACAGTCATTTTCTTTTTTTTTCTTTTCTTTTTTTTCTTTTATTTTAAACCCTTGTACTTTGGTGTATTGTCTCATAGGTGGAAGAGTGGTAAGGGTAGGCAATGGGGGTCAAGTGACTTGCCCAGGGTCACATAGCTGGGAAATGTCTGAAGCCGGATTTGAACCTAGGACCTCCCGTCTCTAGGCCTGGCTCTCAATCCACTGAGCTACCCAGCTGCCCCCACAGTGATTTTCTTAGTGATCTTAATAGAATGATTATTGCTTACTAATTATTATTATGCATATGTATCCAATCACTAAAGAAATCACTGTATTATAGACTAATACAATAACTGATATTTTCCATATTAATATGCATACACACATTGCCAAGAAATGTAGAAGAGTTGTCTTGGAGGGGTTTTGTTCTGTACCATTGGAGAAAGTATCCACGTCGATGAGATCAGGGAACATCTCATCTTGATTTTTATGAACTAGCTAGTCTTAGGGCTATTCTGGCTTAGGATTTCCTCACTTCTTGATTTCATCATCCCAGATCTCTATTTGTATGCTTTTCCTCTGCTGAGCTTTGTCACCTGTATCCCTGGTCCTGGCTTCCTTACTAGTGGCACATACTTTTATTGTCTCATCTTCCTTTTGTCATTGATGATTTCCATGAGGAAGGAAGCAGAGGTGTCAGGGAGGTAGAGATTTCCAAAACTGTTTATTCAAGGACCTTTCCTAGGGTAGAAAATAGAAAGACTGATAGTATATTTGCCTTTGAGCTCAGTCAAATCAACTCAATCAAAAAGCGGGATGTCCAGGAATTTCTTTCCCTAGTATGTATCTCTATATGCTCATTTATTTCTATTCCAAAATTATTTTAATTCATCAAACCACTTCATTATTTTCTTTTCTAATAATCCAGGGATTGAGGCAAGGACCTAGGATTTCATTCCTATGCCAATAGGAAACTTTCCCAGGGGAGAGTTTACTTATACCATACTCATAATTGTTAACCTTTTTTGAGTTGAAAGCAGATTCCCTTTCCCCTCACCCCCACTAAACTAATATACCTTGGATAGGTAATGGAGAATCAGTTTTCCAAGAGCCTTACTAGTACTCATGCAGTTTTTCTGCCCCTTCTCTGAAATTTATAGCATTAGAGAATTACCTACAGTCCCTGAGAAGTTTAGTGATTCACCAAGGGACACCCAGTTACTGGGTTTCAGAAATGGGCCTTGAACCTAATTCTTCTTGGTCCTGAGGTCATCTCTTTGTCCACTGCACCATGATGCCTAAACAGTTAGGAAATTGGAGAGAGAGTATGCTCTAAGGGAAAGCATTTAGACTAAAAAATAGGTCCTGGGTTCAATTCTGGATCTAACCTGTATGATTTTAGGCAAATCACTTGACATCCTTGGGTCTCAGTTTCTCATCATAAAATGAGGTGTTTGGAAGACAACCTTTAATCACCAGTGATTTCTATAGAGGCCCCATCACTAAAATGAGATCTCTTGAAAAGGAAGAATATAGGAAGATTTCGTTGTTGTTCAGTCATTTTTTAGATTGAGTCTCTTTGCCATGACTCCATTTGGGGTTTTCCTGGCAAAGAGACTCGAGTGGTTTGCTATTTCCTACTCCAGCTCCTTTTCAGGAGGGGAGACTGAAGCCAACAGGCTTAACTGACTTGCCCAGAGTCACATAGCTAGTAACTAAGGCAAGATAATACTAGTCATAGGCCATACTTGAATTTTATGTAAGCAACAATTTGGGGAAAAGTGCTGCCTTTACATGAACTAAGCTTCATTTTAATTCAGGAAACATTTATTGAGCACCTTCTATTCTGCAAAGCATTGGGAATACAAATATAAATTTTTTAAAAATTACTTGCACGATAATATATAATAGCAGAATTAAATAGTTATGGAATTAAAATGAATCTTCAACCAATTGAAAGCAGTTCTTCAAGTTCAAACTTGTATAAAATCTGGGTATGGCTGTGATTGTTATTTTTCAACATGTAATTGATAGTAATTATTTCTACAAATGTGAGTTAAGAAATTGTAAAAGGTCTTTAGAAAGGATACACATAAAATGGGGCATAGAAAAATATCTGGATTTATACCATTGCTTCTCCAAGGTTCAAAAATCTGTTTCTAAGTTCTAAGTATTTTATCTCTCTTTGAGATTCAGGGAGGAATCACAAAGCCTTGTTAGGGAGTAAAAGTCCTCGATCTCCTGTCATCTCTTGTCTACAATAGTGATTTTCAGCCTAGCTCTGTAGCAGGCCAGAATCTCAAGGGGTGTGTGGTGTGAAGTGAGTAAATCCTTAAAGCCAAATAAATCTAATTTAAAAAAAATGTAAAACATAAACATATGCCACAAAGACCTTTAAAATGTAAATATGTGACATAAAGGGCAAAGTTAAGAATGGCCCTTGGGTTTGTCACAAAATCACACAAATAATGTTAGTGTCATAACTCCAAATTGGTTTTGAAGTACCATACTGAACAGATGTTTCTCCCATATTGGTGCTTTTCCCTCAGAATCATCTGTTTTCAGTGACCTCAAACCACAATCTTTTCTCTTTAGCAAAGATCAACTATGATCATCTCAAGGTGTTGCAACAGAGGAGGCCCTTGAATCATAGGATCATGGGAACAGAAGGAATCTTGACAGTTCCATAAGCCTCTTCATTTTTATTCAGGGAGGACTTCATCTGAACTGAGCCTATCCACTGAAAAGTTAATCTAACTTCCTGACACTTATGACCTCCAAAGGTGATTACATTAGCTCATTTTGGAGCCTGCTTTAATGTATTGATATTCTCACTATTAAACAAGTTATTTTCATACCCAACATCCTAAAAGAGATGACTGCAGAGTTTAGCAAGACCTAAATTTGAATCCTGCCTCTGAAAATTCTTTTAAACATGAAGACTTAATGTTTCATCCTGCCTGTTTCCATTTAAAGAAAAAAAATGACATGGCAGCTAGGTGGTGCAGTAGCTAGAAAGTTGGACTTGGAGTCAGGAAGACCTGAGTTCAGATCTGACCTCAAACACTTCCTAGCTGTGTAACCCCGGGCAAATCACGTAACTCTGTTTGCCTTAGTTTCCTCATTTGTAAAATGAGCTGGAGAAGAAAATGGCAAACCACTCCAGTATCTTTGCCAAGAAAACCCCAAGTAGAGTCACAAAGAGTGGGAGATAATTGAAAAATGACTGAGTGACAGTGATAAATAACATAAAGCTAAAATGCTAAATGCCTATTTTATGCTTCATTTATTAATAACAATAATAATTATAATAATAGCTGACAATTTATATGTTTTTCATGTGACAGGCACTGTGTTAACTACTTTACAAATGTTATCTCATCTGATCTTCACAACAACCTTGGGAGGCGGGTACTGTTACTATGAGAATTTTCATAGAGGAAAATGAAGCAAACAGAGCTTAAGTGATTTGCCCAGAGTCATGCAGTTAGTTTGAGCTGACTTTGAACTCCTGACTCAAATCACCCCATTGTGCCACCTAGTTGTCAGTTATAGGTTTCTGAATTCCAAAAAACTGAAGCTAGAACTAGAGGGTAAAGAGAGTTTGACCTGTGATTGCTTAGAGATCTTTGAAACAGGTTAAAATGAAATGTCTGGTATAAAGATGCCCATTAATGACACCTATTATTCTCAACTTTGGTGATAGAGCAGTAAAACTGTACACTATTGAAACGGACATTATGCATAGGCTTTTTCAAGCCATTTTAAATATAAGGACAATGGGACAAGAAAAGTTTAATGATTTGTCTTATGCCATTTAAGAAGTAAATAGCCAAACTGGAATTAGAAAAACTGGGGCCTCCAGTTCTGGCATTTTCCTCACCACACCATGCTTTTTTTTTCTCTCTCTCTCTCTCACATATTTATGTACTCTTTGACACTTTATAGCAGTTTTAAACCCTTACAATATTTTGTTGAAATGCCTTTAAAAACCCTTGCCTTCTGTCTAATAATTGATATTAAATATTAGTTCCAACGAAGAGAATGGTAAGGGCTAGGCAATAGGGGTTAAGTGACTTGCCCAGGGTCACACAGTGCCTGAGGTCAGATTGGAACCCAGAACCTCCCATCTCTAGGTTTGGCTCTCTATCCAAGGAGCTACCTCGCTGCCTCTGAAATGTCCTTTAAAATATATTTTGGTACTGTGAAAAAATGTTTGACTATTAGGCCTCTTTATTGCTTAGAGATGACTTGGGGTTCTTGAAGTCTGCCTCTGGAAAATATAAGTGCTAAAGGTGAATTATCTCTATCCTTTGAGAACTAAACAACCAACGAATCTGTTTCCAAGGAAGTACATCGTTAATCTCTTAGTTATTAAACCATTCTGCTTCACCAAATTACCTTTTTTTTAAAAAAAAAACTTTTATGTGTCCTCCAGCAGCTTGCAACCTTTTTGAACAAAAAAGCTATTTCTGTTTCTGTATGCCCAATTCCTAGTGCCCTGTATATAGTAGGTATTTAATAAATGCATGTTGAATGGTATTGTTGAATGATAAATGTTTTTGGCCCCCTAAACTTATGAAACAATCTACTGAGGCCCATGGGGATTGCCATCTGCCTTGTCGATGAAAAGGGTACCCCTTTGGATGAAATCATAGCTCTTTTGAAGTATGGAAATAAGAACTGTGCTCTGGTATCACTAAGATTTTTGTTAACTCTGAGCTGTAATACAGAGCAGATGTATCTGATCCTCTATGTGTGATGGTTGCCATGGAAATGACTGAATGTTAATTTGATTTCACACTACACCCTACTAAAATCTATATCAGGAGAGAGGGAAAGATGCTTTGGAGCATCAGTTCTCTTCCCATCCTCTGTCCACTTCCCTCCTTTCCTCTTTACAATTCTTCCAGATGTCAGTGAAGAAGCCAGGAGAGTAGATAGTCTGAATGCCTGTGCTCACTGAAGAGAAATTTATCAAGAGGGAAAAAAAGATGGCATCAACTCAAATATCCTTGTAGAGTCTGTTTTAAAAGACCTGTGCTTTGCAAATCATCCTCTAAAGCCTTTCCAGATCCTGAAAAGATGAATAAAATTATTTTTCATTAAATATCTAATTTTTAGATCTAGAAACCACATTGATTTTGTCAAATTTTTGTTATATCTAGTAGAATTATGTCTTTTTAACCTTCTGCACATATACTTTATAGTCCATTGGGACCCCTTGTAGAATCTCTGTGTACAGGACATTTAAGCTTTTTTTATGGGACTTGGAGCATCACTTTACTATAGAGACTAAAGTAGTTTGTAGTTGTTGTACCATTGCTTTGATGACATTCTTCTGGTCATACCTATAACTTATTTTATTTGTCAGGAATGCAACCTTTAATGACACTCTTTATTCTTTGAGGAAACTAAAATCTGCCTTTTGTTGCAGTTTCCTAGGATGCTTTCATAGTTGTAAATGGTGGGAATGGCCCATTGAGTGGTTAGTCATCCTGGCAAACGTTTGTTTAACTGTTTTAATGAAAAGTTCTATTTTAGTTTTTTTTTTAAATAAGCACAATTGAATGGAAAAGTACGGTAATCTTTTTTTTTTCTCACTTAACTCACTTAACTATGCCGAAGAGAAACCCAAGTGCTCTGACTATAACCAAAGTGAAAGAAAGGCCATGTGGTATGGCTTAAAAAGAACAGAAGATTTGAAGTCTAAACCCATTTCTCTGCCACAACTAGTTTTATGATCTTGGACAAAACACCAATTCTTTCATTCTCAAGAGTTGGTGAGTTCTTAATTTTGAGAGGCAATTGGATGTGAAATGTCATGAGATTTAGATACCTTGGGTTTAAATCTTGACTCTTTCCTCTACTAATGAAGCACCTTTAAGTAAATCACCTAACATTTCTGAGCCTCAGTTCCCTCTTCTGTAAAATGGACATAGTTGAGAATCACCAAGGTGGAGATATGAATGGGTGTCAATCTAAATAGAGTCACAGCAATCATGCCTGTTATATAATAGCTTGTTTGAAGGATAAGCCTAACTAAATTTGGAGGATTTAATTAGCAGAAAAGGTTAGAACCCCAGGTGATGAAATCATATGATCTTTTAATAAATCATAGACCTTTGAAATATGAGCTATTGTTGGATAGCCTTACTGTAGAAATCTGGAGAAAGAATTCTGGGACACAGAATCCAGCATCATTGGGTTCAATTTCATTGGGCCTGGGGTCACCATGGTGGAAAGGAGGGAATGGAATTCTGTAATGGCATTTTGACAGGATGTAATGTCCTAGGATAAAATAGGTCAGGATCCACCAAAGGAACTGGCAACATAGATCATGAGGAAAACCATAGAATGGAGTCAGGAGCCAAACAGCTGCTAAAGACTGAGGATCCCTGGAGCAGAAGAAATGTTATATATATTTGGAGCCAACAAGGGGGCAAAATTGCCCAGAGTTGCTCCTTATCCCTGAAGCTTCCTTTAGATAAGAAAGGATGTGCCCTTGTTCCTGGTGTTAGAAGTATTTTGATGAAACCCAACCTCTTTGGCTGTATTGAAGGGTTTGGACAGAGAGTTAATATTTATATGATTTGAGCCAGCTGTATTTTAAGAGTATTGAAACTATACATAGGAAAGAGTGAGAGAGTTTCTGGAACTTGAATTCCTGGCAATTGTGTGAAAAGAAGCAAAATCCATTGTGAAAATTGGTGCCATGTGAACACTTGGATCAACAGCCCTAATGGGAGTACTAGAGGAATAAGTGTCAAAAAAAAGTTTGTGTGGTAGGAGGTTGTGCTGTGATCTGTGTCCTAGTCCTCCTACCCTGTTACTAGCAGCTTTGGGCATTAATGGTGAATGCCCATCAACCAGATATAGTCTTGACCTATTTTATTGGAATCTGAATTTTTTGAACCCCCTAAATTCTCAGTAAGGGAAAAGAGAATCTCCTGGGGCTTGGGAACTCAGGTAAAAGTGAATTCAGCTTCAGAAGTGAGGGAAAGCAAGAAGGTCATTGACAACAGAGTCTAAGGTACTGAGTTGAGTGGTGGAACAGGTCTGGAACTGAAGGTGAATGAAATACAAATGTTTAGGAGCAAATTCTGGCCTAGATGGGATGAACTGTTATTCTACTCCAAGTTGTGATAAATGGATGCAGATTTTCCATGCATGCTGACCCTCTCTTCCCCCCATGGGGGCATAATAAGCCAGCTGGCCCAGGCTGCCTTACACTTACAAACTAGTAGAAATATATAACACTTTTCAGTTACAAAGCTCTTTACATAGATTATTGCATTTGAATTTTACATATTTTGCTGTTGTAGGTTAAACTTTAATTCTAACAGCAATATTTTCATCAGGTTTTTTAAAAAACTCTCTCAAGAAGAATTAGGTTTCCTATCACAAAATATAGCCAGTCTACAGGTCAAAGTTATTTTGTGTTCTCCCCTCATTTTCTCAAAACCTCTAATGGATTTGAGAATTACATTGGATGTTAGTAAATTCTGATTTATTAGCCTTATGGAATATATGGAACTGTAGGATCATGGAAGATAAATATTTGATGATTTGTATTAGAAGAAACTATAAACTAGATTGTTAATTAACTCTTTGTGGTAGCACAAGATTTAGTGTAAAGAGTAACGAGTGACTTTGGATCAGAAGACCTAGGGGTGAGGATTGATTGTCTGATCTTGGCCAAGGCACTTCAGCAATTTGGAGCTCAATTTAGAGTCACAAAAATGTGAGAATATTCTCTGTGAGGTCCTCTAGTCTAATTTTTTTTTGTTTTTTTTTTTACAAATGAGGAAAATGAGGATATAGAGGTAAACATCAACCTCTTTCCTTTCCTTATCCAGCCAACACCTTAGTTCAGGCTTTTATAGCTATTCACATGGATTATTGAAGTAGTTTTTCAATTATTTATTTATCTCTCTTAGAAGAAGCTAGATGGCACAGTGTATAAATCACTGAACTTGAAGCTAGAAAGACCTGAATCCAAATCCTTCCTCAGATATTTACTAGATATGTGACCTTGGGCAAGTTCACCTAACCTCTATTTGCCAACTGTGGAATGGGGCTAATAATAGCACCTATTTCCCAGGCTTGTGGTAAAGATCGACTAAGATCTTATGTCTAAAGAGTTTCACACAAAGAAGGCTCTTAAATGTTTGTTTTCTTCTTTTCCAATTCATTCTCTGTACTTCTACCAAAATAATTTTCCTAAAGCCCAAATTTGACCATGGTACTCCCCAATAAACTCCAGCAACTCCCTATTGACTCTAGTATATAATAATAAATTCTATTTGAATTTTAACGCCCTATATAACTTAGCCCCTGCTTTTCTTTCCAGCCTCACAAATCTTTACTTCCAATTTGTGAGCCAGGCAAACTGGCCTTCTCATTGCCCCTCAAACATGGTATTCCATCTCTTGCCTTTATATTTTTGTTCTGGCTATCCCCCAAGCCTAGAATGCACTCCCTCCCCACTTCTGCCTTACAGAATCCTTCTTTTCTTTCAAGATGGAGTTTAAATACTTCTTTTATATGAAGCCTTTCCCATCTCCCCCAACCCCAAAATGCTAGTACCCTCCAAACTATCTGCATTTAACTCCTGTTGTATTTATCCTTACATATGTACATGTTGTTTCCCCAAATAGACTGTTAACTCTTTGAGAGTATATTATTTCTCTTTTTATCTTTGTATTCTCAGCAGTTAGCATAGTTACTGATACATAGTAGGTGTTTAATAAATGCTTATTGAATTATAAAGTATCAGACCCAGGATTTGAATGTAACCCCTAATTCTCTCCAATGTATCCTCTCTAAAATGAGAGTACTGGAATAAATTGTCATCAAAGGTCCCTTCCAGCAATAACATTTTCTGATTCTTTGACCGTATCACCTGGCTTATTGCCTGAGAGCAGACCTGTGAGAATGTTACCAGAGAGCTCAAGGTTATTTATTTTGGGGGGAAAACACAATCACAACTACTAAGCTGCTCATTATAATTCCATTAGTACAGAAAATCCCTACAATTTTATTTCACTTTATAAATAGAATTTACATGCAAGTTGATACCCAGATGAGTAAAAGTTTTGAAAAGAGAGGTGAGAAAAACATTCTTTTAACACGCAGGCTATAGGTAATTCAGATAGTTCAGCTGTAAAAGAGGTTCAGTGTATTTCTCTTGACTTGACATCTCCAATAATTGCTATCCTCTTAGAGTTGGTTCCTCTACAGTGAATGTTTAGGCTATTTCACGGTTTTTTTCCCCCCCTCTCTTCCTACCTTTTCCTTTAGCACTCCTTCCTGTCCATCCTGTTTGGCTTCTCTGAATGCTCTCATATCCTGCACACCTTTCATTTCCTCTTTCCTCACTTGGACAGTGTTGAAATAACATTTCACTCTTTTGGCACCATGAGTCAGCAGTAGAATCTTCGCTTTAGATTAATTCTGCCCTGGCAAGGGTAAAGTTTGAATAACTTATGGAGAACGTTTTTCCATCTTCAATTCTTCAGATTTCCTCTTGGGTATTTTGCCAGTTGTGGTTGACCCCAAATCTGACTAAAAGTGTAAAAGAAATGTCGGAAAATCATCTGAAATGCTATATATATTGTTGCCTTTCTTGGAGTGATTGTAGAAATGTGGCAAAGAGTCATCTTGAAGGTGGTCAGCTCTTCCCCATTCCCTTGCAGAGCTGGCTTTTCTTCTTTTCTCTGAAAGATGCAAGGGTTTATCCTGCCAACTTAAGAGACTTAAAAATTTCCCAGAGTTTTAAGGCTTGTCTCCAAGCCATTCAGCCTTAGCTTTTGTTGGCATTTCATTTTGATTAATCAAAAGGCAAGTTTTTAAAGAAAGATGCTTTGTACTTTGAGTCTAAAAGGTTGTCTCCCTTTGAGATTTTACCCTCTTCTTTAGATATAGACTTGAATACAACCTTCATGAAATGTTTCCTGAATCTTCCCTTAGCCCCGCAACTGCATGTGTTCTATCCCTCATCTGATTTTATCATTTCTCTTAAGTGCTTATTATATTTTAATTCATTTGGACCATAGCTTTAGAGCTAAAAAGGATCAAGGAGTTCATCTAGTTCAAAGTCCTAATTTTACAGACAAGGATATTAAGGCCCTGAGAGATTAGATGATTTTACTTAGTTCATTCAGATAATGTGGCAGAGCCAAAATTTGAACCTCAGTCCTTTCACTGCAAAATAAGCCATAGTTAATATCAGCATACATCTTAAAACCCCTAGATCATTACTTCACCTTCTGCTGGCCTCCTGCACCCCATCTCCTACTTCTCTCCTACCTAATTGGAACTTTATACATAGTGAGTAATTAATAAATATTTGTCACCAGTAAGTAGTTGAGGAAAAGCACAAAAACTCCATCAATTAACTATATGTGACCCCTCTGTTGGAAAAGGAAAAGTCTGGGTTGATCCAGGGCCACTGATGCCTTAAAACATTCCCTTCCCCCAGACATAAATTCATAACAATCAACTGATTAAGTTGTTTTTCCATTAATGTTTTGAAACAGGAGAATTAATTGGTCAGAAGATAGGTGAATTTAGTCAGGATAGTAGTAGACATGAGTTGAAATCCAAGAACAAAGGCTACAATCAGCACTAAGATTGAGATCAATGGGAGTAGTAGAGCTGGAAGTGACTACAGAATATATACTGCCTAGTATTATTCATTATTTTTTATTAAAACAAAATGTTAGAAGAATTATCAATGGAAATTGTTAGTACTATGCAAATAATTTTGTGATGGGAGAAAAATTCCTGACTAATAAAAAGACTTATTAGATATAAAATGGGAGAAGAGGAAATTCCTTTTTCCTTACTAGAGGCATGGAGAAGAGAGAACCCCAAATTTGCACAGCTACCATTGTCTGTTTGTCTGAACTTGCCCCTCTTGACTAATCGGAGGGCAGAATGACTCTCCAAGGAAAGAGAGGGGAGAAAGGTTATAGTGGAGTTTGGTCCTATTAGATGTGTTATAAAAAGACATGACTATGAAACAATAACTTGAAAAAACCCAACAACAACCAAAAAACCCTTACCTTTCATCTTAGAATCAATACAAGGCAGAAGAATGGTAAGGGCTGGGCAATGGGGCAACTTGCCCAGAGTCACGTAGGTAGGAAGTGTCTGAGGCCACATTTGAACCCACCCTCATCTCTAGGCCTGACTCTCAATCCACTAAGCTACCCAGCTGCCCACAACAATTCATTGATTCAAAAATCATACAAAATATGTCAGTGGCTGTGCTTGGAAAAGGTCAAGAAAGCTTCACTTTCTGGGAGCATTGACTTCTTGGAACAAAACTCTCTGTCACTTGACTCGTTTCAGTGTCCTTGAGGAAGACAATACCAACCTCCTCCTTTTAATCTATCTTTACTTTCAAACATGCTATGAGGGAAAGTGAATTCTTTTTTCTTTATAACTTACCTTCTGTCTTGAAATCTATACTATGTGTTGGTTGCAAGGCAGAAGAGCAGGAAGAGACAACTGGGGTTAAGTGACTTCCCAAAGGTCACTTAGCTAGGAGGTGTCTGTGGCCAGATCTAAGCCTCCCATTTCTAGGCCTGGCTCTCAATCCACTGAGCCACATAGCTGCTCCCAGGAAGGTTAATTATTAAGGTATTGTCTTTGAGAGCAGAATTCCCACATGATATTGACTTAAACTAAAAATATATGTTTTGAATTGGCAGAATTGGTATTGGCAGTAATAAAAATTCCATTTATTTTTTAACCTTGAGATTATACATTTCAATCTAGAAACAATTTACCCTAAATTTCTCTCATTTAATTCCTATCTTCTCCTCTCTTCCTGGGGCTAATAAGAGTCGGAGCTAGAATATGAACCCAAGTGTTTCAATTCCTAAATCCTTTGTATGTTAACTCATTATATAATGCTGCTCTGTGAACTTGGACTAGTCAGTTAGTTATCCTATCTTGCCACACAGTTCCTACTGAACATAGCTGTGCAGAAATTGCTTTGCAAATCTTGAGACAACATAGAAATGTGAATTATTTATACCAGGTTCCTTTACAGAATGGCTGTCTAGTTGGTCACCATTTTACCTGCACAGACTACATTTCCCATGTGTCTTTCGAGGATGATTGCAAGTCAGTTTGTTCGGGTGTTCAAACTGAGCTCTTGGGTCAGCTGTGTAGCCCAGTAGTTTTAAAGTTATTGAGACTCTTTTTTTTGGTAAATCTGGGGTCACTGTTTGTTATAATGTGAAAGTCTCTTAAAGCTAAAAAAACCTCTATGGTTGCTTTAAATAAACATGGATCAGATATTTAGAGAAAGCAGATGATCAATCACCTGTAAACACTAAAGGTAAAAGCTGACTGAGAAATCTGGCCTTTGTGTTGTTCTTTTCTAAATTCTATAGGATTCCAGGAGTGAGATCACTATTCATACAGGAAGCTGTGCTGAGACTACAGAATGAGCCAAGGATTGCTAGGAATAGGGTTTTTAGCATGAATGTTGAAGCTAAGCCAGGCTGTGTATACAAACACCAGCAAGGATTTAGATAAGCAGTGGTGATGCCCATAATTCTTGAAGCTTTAAATGGTGGGAGTGGAGAAGGGAATTTTTAAAAATTCTTTACCTGTTTTTTAAAAATGGAAACCTTCAGGAGAAGGCATTGATTTCAATAGAATTGCACCAACACCCAAAGTTTACATATCAGAGGGATTACTGTGATCCTCTTTTCCTATTTTCAAATAAACCAATGACCACCAAACATTTCATGTAATCAGTGAGAAGAAAACAAAAGTTACATTTATAGCTGGCTGTCTGAAGATGAAGAAATGGCTCCAATTTCAGAGCATTTGTCATTCTAGCTGGAAGAAGGGAGCTGGCTTAGCTGTATAATCATTAGGTCTGAGATACTTAGACTCCCTGGCACCACAGGTTCATAATCCAGCAATGGTCTGCTTAGTTCTTTTTCTGCTCTAAGAGAGATAATTGGTGCTCTGTATAGTTATCCACATGAGGGATTTTCATTTGAGATCTTAATAAAAATGTGGGAAAAACACTTTGCATGTTTTTCACAGGGAGAAAGGGACAGATGGCACCCTCTCTGTGAGTAAGCTCTTCTCTTCCATGTTTTCCTTACCCCTGATAGTATTGAGGAAGACTGTTATCCCCATCTTTTTGGGCAGGAAGCTTTCAGAGGTTTACAGAAGGATAAATGAGAGGTACAGTATTGTTCCTGCTGTGAAAGAACCTAATTTAGACTGTCATTGACCCTTTGCCCGGATTATAGTCTCCTAAAAGGTCTCCCTTCCTCATCTTTTCCTACTCCACGCCATCCTGCACACTGCTATGAAAATAATTTTCCTTAAGCATTTTTCTGACCATGTGACTACCCTATACAATAAATTCCAATCACTGCCTCTAAGATTAAATATAAACTCTTTTGTTTAGGTTATCTTTCCAGCTTATTGGACAATACTCGCCTGCCCAAATTGTGCAGTACAACCAATTGATCTTTTCTCTGTTACTCACACATAATCCTCCATCTCCTCCATCTATGCTTTTGTGATGGCTGTTCCACCAGCTTTGTGTGCAATCCTTCTTTACTTATACTTCAGAGTTCCTCTCCTTCTTTAAAAGATAGTTCAAACTCCATCATCTTCACATAATCTTTCCTGATCTCATCATCTCTTAGAACCCTCTTTCTGAGAGCATTTATTTTTAAATGTATACTGAATTATTTATGTATTTTGGTTTAGAATTAGAAGCTCAAAACAGTCCCCAGCCTCTGTACTAATTCCTTTATGCCCCACCTAAAGAATTTCTCCCATTGTAGAAGAGATAGGAAAGTGAGATTATGAGAGTATGAAATCTGCTTTTCTCAGTAAACAGAACTCAGATTATGCTAGATATACTCACTTATAGCACAATCAAGTATTTGACTCTTTCATTAAGAAACATTATAGGAGTAGATCTTGACTGGGCAGAACTAGATCTCCACCCTTCCCCTCCATAGTTGGCAGACATGGTACTCATACATGATTAACTCATCATCACCAGGAGATGGGGAGGAATTGAGAATTTTGATGTATCACCTCCTCAAAGGCTACTCACCAATTAAGGATGTCTTGAGATGTTCAAGGGAGGGCTGAGTAATGAGTTCCCCAAATTATCTATTTAAGGATCTGTCTGAAGACACATCAGGGTCTTTGATCATCAAGAGAGATCACTGACCAATTACTTTATTGGTTAATGCTTGCCTAATCAAAAAATCGATATTCTTATTTAGAAACCAGACTCAGAATTTTAAATTGTTTCACTCCCAAAATACATTGTATTTTTCTCCATTAGAATATAATTTTCTTGAAAATAGACAGTTTTGTTCTTTATTTATATATTGGCAGTGCCTAGTACATTGCCTGGCAAATAGTAAACATTTATTAAATACCTGTTGGTGATTTCCTTCCTGAAATCTCTCCCCACTCCATTCCTATTTCTATGTAACTGTCAAAATGATTTTTCTAAAGTGAATATTTTTTCTAGTCAACTCTCCTCCTTTCCCCACACAATATACATTCTATAAACTCTAATGGTACCATGTTACCTCACAAATCAAATATAAATTTTTCTATTTGACATTTAAATCACTTCATAACTTGGCCTCATCTTAACTTTCTAGTCTTCTTACATATTACTCCTACCTATACACTTGGTGGGCTAGCCAAACTAGTCTTACTTTTCCTCAAATGAAACTTTGAGTTGGCTGTCTTCCATTCCTGGAATACTCTTCCTACTCAACTTTGCCTATGGAATTGCCATTTCCTTTCCAAACATAGTATAAGCATCACCTTTTACATGAAAAGAAAGAGAAGAGAAGAAAAGTCATTTATATAACACTTACTATGTGTCAGGTATTGTACTAAGTGCATTTTTACAGATTTGATCTGATTTGATCCTCACAATAGCCCTGTAGGGTAGCTACTATTTTTATACCCATTTTACATTTGGATAATGAGTTAAGCAACAGTTATGTGACTTGCCCAGGGTCATGCAGCTAATAAGGCTATATTAACTCATCTTCCTGATTTTAGACCCAGTACTATATCCACTAAGCCACCAGCTACCTCTATCCATGTAGGAATAAAAATGAAGAATTTCTATTATCCAGACTATAAATATGATATAGTAGAAAAGTACAGACTTTAAAGCCAGAAGATCTAAGTTTAAATCTGGACTGGGCTGTTTAATAGTACTATAATCTTAGACAAGTTCTTTAACCCTCTGGGCCTCAGTTTCCTCTTCCTTAAACGATAAATGATCTAAGGATAAGAAGTATTTTATTTCTGCCTCTAAGGAAGGCATAAGCAAGGCAGCTATATGCTTGTCAAAGGTGTTAGCCATTGTCATAGGAATCCACAATGGAATTCTAGTCAGAGATTCTCTCTAGATGGTGAGGTCCTTCAGATACTGTGTGGATGACATTGTGATGATGGCACTAATCAGTGGAACATTACAGAGCCTCCTAAATGAGATTCATAATCATTCAAAAGAATTTGTTCTAAGAAGAAAAATCAAGTAGAGGAATATCATCTGAGTGACACAATGGATAGAGTGCTGGGTTTGGAATCCGGTAGGCAAGAATTCAGATTCAGCTTTAGATACTCAGTGGCTGCATGATTCCGGGCAATTTATTTAAACTTGTTTGGCTTTAGTTTCCTCAAATGTAAAACAGGGACAATAATAGGACCTTCTGTGAAGGGTTGTCATGAGTAATCAAATCAGGTAATATTCGTAAAAAAAGAAAAAAAAGAGCTTAGGACAGTGCCTGGCTGAGAGTAGGTGCTATATAAGTGCTTCTTCCTTCCCTTTATCCAGACTATGATAGTCAGTTGGTCAGAGAGTTATACCATGTAGCTGTCACTGCATATTGCTGGGAAAAACACTGCAAATTGTATGATGACCTTGGCTTTGAACTGTATGACGGAGTCATGAAATACTACATCTCCGAAGTATTAAAGCTGATTGAAGTCATTCAGAGGCCAATACAGAGCTTAATGGCAGAAATAAGCAAGCAGTAATCCATAACAAATGAGGAATTTTGCAAAAGAAATGGCATAAAGAATACTAGTAGAAAATGAATGTTTGGGGAAAAATAATGGACCAGTCATTGAGGAGCAAACAATGGACAGCTCCACTGTTATTCACACAATATCAAGAGAACATAATGGAGGCTCCTATAACACTGAATTGACTCCAATCCCCAATATTTTCCATGATGAAGTTTGGTGGAAGACATTGATGAGAATACTACAGGATAGGTAGGCATGGACAAGTTGCAATTTGCAGTGTTGGAGGGAATATGCCAATTGGATCACGGATCTATTGGAATATCCCCAAGGCCCATTACTCTGAAAATGATAGGCAGTTAATAAATAATTGTTGAACTGATTTTTTTGAAGGAGTTAGACTTGTTCAACATTAAGGCTCCGTCTAGTTTTAAATCTGATGAGCATTTAAACTTAATAAAGAGCTTAGCATAACCTTTCAAAAAGATTTGGTGATTGATGGATTTTGCTACTTCAATCTATGAAATGGGAAGTGGGCATTTAAGTTCTAACATTCAGTCATTTTAAAGCAAGGGCCTCTGTTTGTTGGCATATTAACTTTAACAATGACTATAGGGAAAGAACTGAAGGATAATGTAGTATGAACATTGTTGCTATTAGGTCCCCTTTGGTTTCGATGTTCATTAGTTCTCTCCAAAAACTGCCTTATATTTCAATGCTAGTATCAAAATCATGGCTGTAGGTGGCCAGTTGATGATCCACAGAGAATCAGATTATAAATAAGTTGCAGTAGTGAGAGTCATGGATCACTTATTATAGACCTGAGGGGAAGCTGGGCCAGTTTTATTCTTTTCAGGACTATCCAGTACCTCCTAACCCAGATGCAGAGGAAAATGAATTCATTTTTCTTGTTGCACATGGATGGAATGACTTCATCACAGGTCCTATTTAAATACTAATGAAAGAAGGATTAATAAAGGGAAAAGGGAAACTCTGCTTTGAAGGCCCATTCTCTTCAAGTTTTAGTTAAAGCTGACTTCTCTCTCCCCTAGGGTCTGACTATCATAGGTTCTATTAAACTAAAATGAAAGTTTTTCTTAAATATTAGAGCATAGGGCCCACTATGGAAGAATTTTCTCTTCCCAAATGGCACATACAATAAACAATTTGGAGAAAGGCTGTTTCTTGTGAAATAAAGTATTGACTCAAGACACATCAAGATTTGTTCTCCTGGCTATCATGGGGAATTAGACACATTTATCAATGTAAGCATAAACTTCACTGAGTCTCAGGAGCATATTTATTTGCTTTTCTGCCAGAGGGAAAAAAGTGAAGGCTTGTTTGGCACTGCTGCATAGCAGCTGAAGTTTCCTCTTGAACCTTCATGAATTTGGGAATTGTGGGAGATAGATGACTCCATGGATGAGGCACAGGATCCAAGACTTTGACCCCTAGGTCATTGAATCAATTCCTGTCCTTGTACACAGTGACTGAAACATGTGACAGGCTTCCTTATTTAACATATATTTGCTGGAAAGAAAAAAAAATCTGCATTTAATTTTTAGTACTGAGCAACAGGAGAATCATAGGCAGTTCAGGTTAAAGTGGCAATCTTGGTTGTTCAGTTGGCAGAGAAGCAGAGACTAGACTAAGATTTAGAGGATTGTATTCCTTCTTTTTTTATTTTTAAATCAGCATTAAATGAGGCCACTTCAGGGCTAGGATGGAGTACTGTGGAGAAACCTGGCCTGGATTGTGGCTGTGATTTACCCATTTTGTGAATAAACAAAGGCTCCATTTTCCACTTGACATTTTTATGAATGCTAACTTCACTTAAAACGATAAACTCAGGGAAAGAGATCAGAGCTAGAGATAGGGATTTGGGAGTCATCCACGGAGAGGTGATAATTGAAGCCATAGGATGGATGAGGTAGACAAGGGAGAGGGGAAGGAAGGTATGGAGGTGGGGAAATGTGGAAGAAAGCTCTATTTGACCCACCATGCATACCAATTAAAGCTTTTCATTCTAGGTCTTGTCCTTTTTTTAAATCCCAGTTATTCTTAACTATGTAGGAAAGGCAAATTCTAGGTAATTCTTGCCAAATACATTTTTAGATGACTGATGACTTGCGAGGCCAAGTACATATTAATGTCTCTGGGCCTCACTTTCCAGATCTATGAAATGTAAAGGTTTCAATAGATGATGATGATCTAAAGTTCCTTCCTTAGGGACTAGCTATATCCCTTCTGTGGTCCCAGGAACTTACCTTTATGAAAAAAAATCAGACTACTTTGGCCTCAGTTAGAGCTCACTTAGTCATGAAGATGTTTAATATAGCTACATGTTTGTGAAAAGTTTTGTAACTGAGTAGTGAGGACCCATTGTTTGTGAAATGGTAGTGCTAATTACAAAAATCTAATTTGTGTTCCAGATTCCAGTCTTTCTTCTCAGTCCATCTTGCCCATTGCTGCAAATAATATTTTCCTAAAACATACCTTTCCTCACATTATTTCTCTGCTTAAAAATCATCATAGGCCTACAGGATAAAGTCCATGCTTCTCCAATCTTGGGTTCAAGTTCCTCCTTAACTTATTTCTATCCTAACTTATCCAATATAATGGAAGTAGTCTGGAACATATAAATTGGAAAGCAGTGTGACTGAAGAAAATGTGCTGATTTTTATATGATTGTAAATCATGGGACAACAGAAGATCTGAAGAACTGAAAATTGTGGATAGCCCAAAGGACACTAGAGATATGCATGGCAAGTGTAAATAGTAGCATATTATGAATAATAATTATGCTTATTAAACAACATAAAACATATCACAGAGAAATATATTACTAGAAAAGTAGAGAGGCTGATTATGAAGAACAAGAGGTAAAAGATAACATGAAACTTAATATCTAATGTCAAGAGATTACAATAAAATTACCCAACATATTGGGTGAATTGTCTGTGGAATATTTTTGAAGATATGGACAGAAATATAGGATGAGGTATGAATAGATTGCAGTCTGTGTGATCGGAGAGAATATTTACCTCATTGAAATCACAGCTCCACTGAAGTAATGAGATATGCTTCTTTTAATGTAGTCTGTTTGCTTTACTTTTGCTTGTTTGCTTTGACTTCCAGGCCCCACTGTTGATTTATACTAAACTTAAAATTTATTGAAATGTTCAGGTCCTTTTCACTTTTATTATAGCCACATATTCTTTATCTATGACTTATATAGTCCATTTTTAACAAAACTAATAATTAACATTTATGTAATACTTTTAACTTTACATAGCACTTTACAAATATTATCTCTTTTTATCCTGAAAACAACTCTGGTATGTAGGTACTATTATCAGCCCCATTTTAGAGATAAGGGAAATAAGGCCAATAGAAGATAAGTGACTTGACCAGGAGCTGAGACAGGATTTGAACTCAGGTCTTCCTGACACTAGGTCCAGCCAATGAACTCTATCCTCTGGGCCACCTAACTGCCAAAAACCCAAGAATGGGGCTTTAACTATATCCTTAATGTTTAGTTTTTTAATATCTGGACCACCTTTTTATGGAGATAGTTGTGGATCTCAAGTCGGTTGCCCAGATCTTTCCCATCCCTCACAACTTTGTGTTATCTTCAGGTTTATGAAGCATGCTATCTTTGCCTTTACTCAAATATTCTGATAAAAATGTTGAATGGAAAAAGATCAGAGACAGAACTCTGTGGCATCTCACTAGAACAGGACTTCTTAAATGTCCTTAGAAGTCTGTAAATAGACTTCAGGGGGTCTGTGAATATGGATGGGGGGAAATTGCATCTTCATTTTCACTAACTTTACTTCATTTTCACTAACTTTAAGTGAAATTTACAATTTCCTCCAATTATTTAAAAACATTTGATGAGAGGCCTATTAGCTTTACCAGACTGCCAAAGGAGTCTATGACACACAAAAAGTTAAGAACTCTTGAATTTGAGAGTTTTTGAATCTTTTTTTAGTTGTCATTGATTCATTGATTTAACATATTTGGAGTCCATCTATTCCTATGGTTCCAAATGCACAGAACTTTACTATCACTGGGCAAGTATTTCTCTAGTCTATGAGGCAGTAATGAGAGAATTTACTGAATGCATTGCTGAAATTCGCTTATGCTATTTTTTATTTTTAAATTATTTCTATTTATTTATTAAATATTTCCCAATTGCATGTAAAATAATTTTTAACAGTTGTTTTTTGCACTCCAAATTCTCTCTTCCCCGCCTACTCTATCATCTTCTTAAGAAGACAAGCAATTTGATTTCAGTTTTGCCAATGAGGTCATGCCAAACATTTCCATATTAGCCATTTTACAAAAGAAAACAGAATCAAATACAACAATAAAAAATTAAGTTAAAAAAGGTATGCTTCAGTCTGCATTCTGAGTCCATCCGTTCTCTCTTTGAAACTGGATAGCATTTTTCATTATGTAGCCTTTGGAATTGTCTCGAATCATTTTCTTGATCAGAGTAACCGAGTCTTTCATAGTTGATTATCCTAACAACATTGTTACTGTGTACAAAGGTCTCCTTCTGCTCACTTAATTTTGTATCACTTCATATAAATCTTTCCAGGTTTTTCTGAAACTATCCTGCTTGTCATTTCTTGTAGTATCACAGTCATATACCACAAATTGTATGGCCATTTCCCAACTGATGGGCATCCCCTTCAATTCCAATTCTTTGCCTCCACCAAAAGAGCTGCTATAAATATTTTTGCACAAATAAGTCGTTTCAACTTTTCCTTGATCTTTTTGGGATACAGACCTAGTAGTGGTATTGCTTAATCAAAGGGTGTGCAATTTTATAGCCCCTTAAGCATAGTTCCAAATTGTTCTCCAGAATGGTTGGGCTAGTTCACAATTCCACAAATAGTGCATTAATATTTTCCACATATCCCCTGCAGCATTTGTTATTTTCCTTTTCTGTCAGGCTATCAAGTCTAATAGTGAAGTTGTATCTCAGGGTTATTTTAGTTTGCATTTCTCTGATCAGTTCACTTATGTTATGTTAATGTTCTTTGAAAGAGAGATGTTTAGAAAATTAGCTTCATCTCCTTTTACATGTGCTTGATGAAATTATGCTTATTCACAGGGATCCTTTTACTCACAAGTATCCTTTCAAAAATTGTTTTAAAAAAGTCTGGGAGCAAGTCTTCTGAGAAAATTTACTTTAATATGATAGCAAGCAAATCACACAAGTTAGTGGTCTGCAGACACACCCAACATAGTCTGAGACTCTGAGCATCAATTGTGACAGGTCTTTGTAGACAAAAAGAGAAATTTACAGACTTACTGTTCTCTCCAATAACAGGGGTCCTATGTTTAGGGCTAATAACTCATATACTGTTCCTTCTGAGAAGGCTCAAAGAGTGGGGGTCAGGGTGATGGTGAAATGTCTATCCTCAGTGGAAAATTTGCCAATTAGGCTCCTTGGTTTCTATAGTCTTTTACATAATCATCTCAAAAGCAATTCTCTGCACTAGATAATTGGATAATTCTTACTTCTATAGGTCTATATGATTACAGGGATCTATATGATTATAAATGATTACCTTACTGCTGCTGCAGATTATATATTATAAAAGTCATACTCAGTTACTCAATCAACTAATAACTAGGATTATCTCTTTCTATTAATTCCACAATTACTTTTTACAGTATAACTAATAATGATAATAATGCCAATTCTACAGGCACTCTTATATTATGGAATTTTGTTAGGGAATGAAGTCAAGCTTATCAGTCTATAGATGAAAGAATCTCCACATTCTTCTGGGTTTCAGTTTTTAGTTAGAATCATTGCCCCCATCTCTGGCCCTGTGACATTTTTACATTAAAAAATAAATTCACTGAGAGTAGCTAGCAGTCTCATTCACAAGTCCTTTCAAAACCACCAAGTGATATTCAAACAAATGTGGTCAACTGAATTCTTTGAATATAGATAGATGTTCTTTTTCTATGTCTTTATTTTTCACTATAAATAATCTTTCAGGCAGAAGTCCATATTGACCATGTTATCTGTTTAAGCTTAGAAAGATAATCTCTCACAGAATCCCTCTTAGGGAAAAGAATAATCTTCCAAAATACAGTTAATGTGACAATAGTTAACAGTAGCTGGCTTTAATGGTGATTTAAACTAATATTTCATTTATTTCAATTTTTGACAGAGGTAACTTTTTGTAAAAGTTAGCATCAGAATGAAAACAATGCTAATAGCCAGAAATATGCCTTCTCCCCTGGAATGATATTGTCAGTAATATCCTACCTGAATCCAACACATTCTTCAATTGAAGAAAGAGAACTTGCTGCTCATGGTAAAGTTATATATTGAGGCATAACCATTACTTATAAATATTTGTGAACCATTCCTATTAATGCAAATGTAGTCATTTGTTTTTCTTCTGTTGCAATAAGCTATTATTGTTAAGCATAAAAACCCAGTTACTCTAAACAGTAAAGTTAGTACAACACATACATCACAAAAAAGCTGAGCCTTTTTGAGCTTTTTGAGTAGGGAAGTTTCTTGGTTGAAATATTTGGAGCTCTTGGACTGGGTGGAACATTGGTCAGAGTAAGCAAAAATTAAATTGGAAAAAGGGTTATAAATTATATTCTATTCCCTTCCTTTCAGGTATAGAGGAAGAAGCAAAGTTCTGACAAATATTTGTCATAGTTTGAAAAGTGTGCCATTTTGGTGTTATTGTTCATTATTGTCTTAGCTCTAATACGGGTGTCTTCTACTCAGATACTTACTAGATTATATGACCCTGGGCAAGAGACTTAATCTCTGTCTGCCTCAGTTTTGTCAACTGTAAAATGAGAAGAAGAATAATAGCACCTGCCTTGCAAGGTTGTGGTGATGTAAAGTGCTTTTAGCACAGTACCTAACACAAAGAAGGTGCTATACAAATGCTAGTTATTATTATTGTTATGAAACAAATGGATATGCACTACAGATAGTAGAATTTTCTTGCATGAAAATTACATGTGTGAATTTAGAAACATGTACTGGATCTGTGACTTCATTGATAAAGATTCTCCTGGGTAAGGGAGCCATCTCTAACAATTTAGTTGGCATCTTCTATGCATATTATAATCTTAAAGAGTTGTTTTGAGGGCTAAGAGATTAAGGGACGTGTTACCTACCAGCATAGGCTAGAGGTGATATTTGAACCTAAATCTTCCTGGATCCAAGGTCAGTTCTCTATCCTCCATGTCATTCTACCTTTTTAATATACATTTACAGAAAGTAATATTACATATCCATTATAGAAAGGCATGGAAGGAGGCCTTGTGGTATAGAGGAAATAATATTGCAGAGGGCACCAGACTGTAAGTCAGGAAGCCCTGGGTTCAGGACAGACAGCCCTGGATCAGATCTTTATTAATTGTATGACCCTGGGAAAGTCCCTTAACTTCTCTGTGCTGCAGTTTTCTCACATGTAAAATGAGGAGGTTGGAAACTCTGTCCTCTTAGATCCCTTCCAACTCTAAATCAGCTGTATAACCTTAAGAAATTAAAAAGAACTTAGAGATGTTTTAATATACTTTTCTAATTTAGAGATGAGGAAACTGAGGGCAGTAAGTCAATAAATATTTTCTAAATACCTACTATGTCCTAGGAATTGTGCTAAGGACATGGAGAAGGGAACTTACTTGCTTAGAGCCATTACAGTAAAGAGCTAACAGAGCAGAGATTTGAAGCCAGGTTTGACTCTAGATCTAATGCTTTTGTATCATACCATTTCCTTGTCACATTCTTGGCTGCTGTCTTACCTGCTTACCCCCTGGACACATCTCTAAGAAGGGGAAAGCTTTTGGAAACAGAGTTGGTATATACTGAATATGGGCCCTGCAAGGGGTTGACTTTTTGTTGGGAGAGAATGATTAATTTTCAAGAGACTAGAAAGAGGAGAAGGACAAGAATTCATGCCTTCTTAGACTCTTTGCCATTAACTTCCCTGCATCCCCTATCTGTTTCATAGTTTGCCTCCTTGTTGAAGCATTTTTTCACACTCCCTATTTCATCTTAGACTCAGCTCTGTTGTTAATCTGGAACCTCTTTCTCTCATTTTCACTCCTTTCCACTCTGACAATAGATTTCTTTCTTATACTGTCACTTTTACTGAATTAGTGTTTTTGTATTAATGGATGAGTTGATTTAACATAAGGCTTTGCTTCAGATGTTGTGGATTTAAGGTGACGCATATGGTTACTGAACAAGGAATCAGGAAAGGCAAATGGTCTGAGTAGTGATTTAGTCAGGAGGGAGTCACACACAGAACGTTGTGAGGAAAGGCAAGGGTCCAGGTAGTTCTTTTTAATGTAGACAGGAGGCAAGGTATCTTTCTTAACCATGAGCAAGAGGCCAATCATCTCTCCCTAGCATGGACAAGAGGCCAGGTATCTATCCTTAGGTTGGGAAAAAGACCAGGAATCTTTCCAGAATGTAGGCAAGACACCAGGGATATGTCCCAGGGATGGGAAGAAAACCAGGAACCTGTCTTAAGTGAGGAAAGGAAGGCTGTCCAGAGGGGGCAGGAAGGCTGACCAAGAGAGCAGTATGTTCCTACTGGAGAATAGAGAGCATGTTGACTCCAACACAGGCTGTCCCATGTCTTGTAAAGTAACAAGTTCTAGTCATTAATTGCCCAGTATGTAATTGCCCTTAGTAACAGTTCCTCCTGCCATGTTTTTACCCTTGACTTGGTTAAGGCAAAGTAGATTATGACTCATCCCTATTTACCAGCATGGTTCCATTCATATATGCTGAGATTACTTGTCAATTCTCTCTCTTTTTTAAATTTCATTTTAAACCCTTAACTTCTGTGTATTGACTTATAGGTGGAAGAGTAGTAAGGGTAGGCAATGAGGGTCAAGTGACTTGCCCAGGGTCACACAGCTGGGAAATGTCTGAGGCCGGATTTGAACCTAGGACCTCCCGTCTCTAGGCCTGGCTCTCAATCCACTGAGCTACCCAGCTGCCCCCTTGTCAAGTCTCTTTTGATAATAGATGGTGGGCGGAGAGGGAGAAGGAGGGGAGAAGGGAAGAAAGTGGGGGGGAGGGAGAGAGAGAGAGAGAGAGAGAGAGAGAGAGAGAGAGAGAGAGAGAGAGAGAGGGAGAGAGGGAGAGAGAGGAGAGGAGAGGGAGAAGGAGAAGGAGGGTGAGGCAAAGAACCTGAGGATTACATGACTTACCTATGGCTTTCCTGTGTTGTCCTGGCATCCTGAACAACATTAACTTGAGCGTTGCTTTGACTTGTGATCCTGGCTTTGGATTCTGATTTGTAGCAATTGTTGCTACTTTTTTCATTAATAACAATAATAATGATTAATAATGGCAATAATTCACATTTCTATAATAATGGTAGCATACATTTGTCTGGTAATTTAAGGCTGACAAAATCCTTTCCTTATAACAATTCTTTGAGATAGATCATAAAAGCATCTCTATCTCCTTTTTATAGTTATCTCCATTTTATAGTTATTTCTGAGTGATACTTAGAGGAGGGAAACAATTTGCCCAGAGTTATTACGTTTGTAAATGCCATGGCTGGAACTCAAAAGTCCAAGTCCAACCATATTCTTCCTGCCTTTTCTTTGATTCTTTCTAAATGTAGACCTCTGTCATGGACCTTGACCTAAATATAAAGATTGTTCTCTGGCAAGATCTCAGAGTTCTCTAGTACACATTCCATTTCCTCAGCAGTGCCCATCTTTGATCTTTGATAGTAAAATATCCCTTTTGATCTGCCCTATTTCCCTGGAATCAGACTCACATGTGGTAAAGTGCCTACACAACCTGTTGGAGGGCTTCTTATTCTATAGGCTTGATGTCCCTATCCAAGCAGCCTAGGATAGACATGAGACAATATCTCCTATACTGAGAAAGAACCTCTACTTGTAGCCACTAATTCACTGTATTATAGAAAAAAAGGAAACATTTATTGAAGGGCCATGGAAGAACAACAAAGTAGAACCTAAAATATAATCCTTGGGAAACAAATAGAAAATTCTAGGGAGTAACTTTCTCTCAAAGATCTGTAAGTTCCCAGTTCATATTCTCAACTATGTACAGTCAGCTCTCTCTTTAATTCTAGGTTAGTTCCCCAAAGGTATTTCTTGAGCCTTCATCATTATTCCTCCTGCAGCTCCACATTTTTCCTAATAGAAAATTCCGTATAGCATCCAACAAGGGTCCCAGGGATCTTGTTCTCATGGATATGCATCCTACATGCTTTTTCTGTCATTGGGCAATATCTTTGATTACTGGATAGAAAGAAGAGTATAAGAACTTGCAATCAGGAAGGTTAGAGTTGAAATTCTGTCTCAGTCACATACTAGCTATGTGACCCTGGGTAAGTCACTTCAACATTTTGTCTCAATTTCTTCATCTGTAAAATGGAAATAATGTTAGCAACTACCTCCCAGGATTGTTTTGAGGCCCAAATGATATCATATATACAAATTATTTTGCAATCATTAAGGTGACTAGTAAATATTAGCTTATTATTATGTCATATATAATTTGATCATCATAAGATCATTGTGAAGTTGGCAGTGTTAGTAGTATTCCCACTGTTGAGTTAAAGAAACAGACTAAGACCAATTTAACAATGTCCAGGGCAAAATGCTTAAAAATTGGAGAACCCATTTGCAACCCAGGAGTTTGGCCTTCCAAGACAGTAAAATTTACCATTCTTTTGTCTACTCTGGGCAAGGCACCGGATTACTCTCCTCAGCATTAAGAGGATAGGGCAATTGTTCCATAAGGCAGTAAAGTGATAAGAATGAAAGCTTGGAATGTGGGAAGGAAGGGAAAAGAAAACATCAAAGATGACTTTGGTGTTTCCAACTCTAGGCAGCTTTGTGAATGATGATGCCCCTGAGAAAGATAATAAATTCAGTTTTAGTTATGTTGAGTTTGAATTTGGAGACATCCAAGTGGATGTTCAACAGGAACTTGAAAGATGCAGGCTTCCAACTTAAAAGTTGAGCTTTACAATTCAGATTTCAGAATCCAGAGTAAGAATACCTAACACTCAGGTAGTACTTTAAGGTTTGCAAACATATGTTATCTAATTTGGTCCTCACAACAACCCAGAGACATAGGTGCTATTGTTATTCTCCTTTAATAGATGAGAAAACTGAGGCTTGCAGAAGTTAAGGTAACTTGATTAGGGTCACAAGGCTACCAAAAGTCTGAGGCTGTATTTGAATTCAGACTTTCCTGACTGCAATTTCTAGTACTCTGTCAACTGTACCAACCAGCTGCCACTATAGAAGTGCCATTGAAGTCATGAGAGTGAATGAGATTGCCAAGGCACAAGGTGGAGAGAGAAAAGGAAAGGAGACTAAGAGTTAAACCTTGAAGATCTGTGATCCTGTGTTTCCTGTATTGAAGGCAGACTACAACTAATACTGCAAGAAAGAAGTGAGGAGGAGAACCAGGGGAGTATAAAATGTTGATGAAGCCAGAAGAATGGGCAACAGTGTCAACTGCTACATAGAGGTCTTAAGGAGGATGAAGAATGGATTAAGATCAATAGATTTGTGATTCATCCACTAGAGATCGTTGGGAGAGAAATTGTTGCAGTGTGACAGGATTAGAAGTTAGATTGAAAGGGGGATGAGGAAAAGAATGGATGATAAAGAAGTAGCAGCATTTGGGGTAGAATGTTTTCTCTAGAAGTTTATGAGTGAAAGGAAGAGCAGATAGAAAGGTAATAGGATGGAAGGGAGAGGTCAGGAGATGATGGCTTCCCTTCTCCTTCCCCCTACCTTCTTCCTCAGCAGTTGGAAGACCTGAGGTTTGCAGTAGGAGTACCCAGAGAGGAGAGTCTACTCTAGATATAGGGGACATTATGAGAGAGCTAGAACGAGGTTCATTTTTTCCCTTTGCCTTCTAAATTTAATATTACACATTTGGAGATTTCCCTGGGTGGTGTCTCTTCCATATTATTTGTGCAATTGTTAATTAAATAAGACAAGTCCTAGCACTGGTCTTTCACTTATTTTTTTTCTTACAGAATATTTATTTATCTTTACTCTTTATTTCCTGTCTCTAAGGCAATTCCCTAGCCATTGCAAAAGAGATCTTTAAGCCCAAGTTGACCCCATTAAAATAAGAAGCCTTTGGTTTGGAACTTTGTCAGTCTTTTTGAGAAATATGTGTTCTGGTGCTGCCTTATCCCCATGCTTATTTAGAAAGGGAAAAAAACTACAGGAGATTGAGAAACTATGATTTCCCCCCTTAAAAATCCTGTTGCTTTTTCCTCAGTGCTTCATGAACAGGAGGCACTGTCAAGTAGTGGGGCAAACCACTAGCTTTGGGGTTAAGGGATCCGGCTTAGAATCTTGCCTTTGATGCTTACGACCTGTGCAATAGTGGGAAAGGTGTTTAACCTCCCTGAGCCCCAGGTTTCTTATTTGTAAAATACAGTGATTTAAACCAAATGACCTCTAATAGTTCTTTCATGTCTAGAATTATGGATACTTTATCTGACCCAGGTTTTAATCCAAGCTCTATTGCATACTATCTGGGTGATTTTGATTAAGTTGCTTCATTTCTTCTTGAACTGAGAGGGGAGAAAGAAAAAGTGATTGTTCAAAAGTCATTGTGTGCATGTGTGGGTGTGCCTGTGTATGCACACATAGGCAGACATACAAACACATATGTCTATACATGTGTGTAGGTGTGTATGTATCTGTCTGGTTAGCCATCTATTGATTGATATGTATCTGTCAATAGCAGAGTCAGGACTAGACTATGGACCTCCAACCAGGTCTACTTCTTTGTGTTGGTAAACTGGGTCCACATTCTATTCAAGTCTATGCCTTCTCTCATCATAATAGGGAAGATTTATAGCAGTATAGAATATATACTGGATTCTTGTCAATCATCTGGGTGTCTGTTTTGTGGAGTTACATGGGTAAGGTCAGTGCTTAGGACTCTCTTTAGGTCTGGTTTTGTCATCGACTGCCTTTTTTTTTGGTTTTGGGGAGTTATTCTCCCTTTCATTTGTTTTTGAATAACATGAGGATTATAATGCCTGCCTCTCTTCATCTGAGAAGGTTGTGTTGGGGTACTGCTTGAGAAGGATTCACAACCCTTTCCTTGAATTCAAAGTATACTGTATGGGTTGGGGGAGGGGAAGCAGCTGTCAGTGATCATGTTACCATACCTGTTAGCTTCTCTTTTGAAAACATATGGATGGATTTTTTTTTTTACCTTCACTGGGCTCAGAACTAATGAGAGGGTGTTTAGAAGTACTTTTTCTACCTTGGTGGTTTAAGCATCTGTCCATGGTTGAGATCCCCAATCCCCAGTCACTGCCTGGCTTGGTAACGAACAAAAAGTAGCAGGAGCTCAGCGACACCATTCCCAGGCAGGAAACCAACCCAGTCTAAAGTCCCTCCAGAAAGGCAGAACGCGTGACTCTAAGGCTCTTTCCTGAGCTGCTAAGGTAGCTGAATAATATAAAATATGCCTTACATTTTCACTGCTATTCACCTTTAAGTGACTTTTCAGCTTTTTCCATTAGGAGCTGCTGTTTTCATTTGGCTGGAGAAATGTACTCAAACTGAAACTTGGCATTCAAGGGCCCAGCCTGGCAGTTCTTCTTTCTTTTCCGTTCGTTCATTCATTTTTAAAATTCAATTAAAACCAAACCCAACCAAATCTCTATCTGGCCTTTCTAGAATTCCTCATCTTCTCCTCAACCCCCACCTACCCTACTCCACCCCACACACAGAGGCACAACATACACACCCCTACCATACCTAGGGGAGAAGGAAAAAACCCAAACACTTTTTATTTTTAAGACTTTTGATCTCTTTTAAAATTTATTTTTATAACAGTATTGAGCAACATTTTCCTTTTGGTTCCAAATTTTACCTTTACTTGAGTAAAATTAAGTGCTTAAAGATATTTGAACCTATAATACCCCTAAAAAACTTCACTTCCTCATTAAAAACTCTCTGGAAGAAGTGTTGATGTTCATATGGTCATCCAAAATAAAATAGGAACCCTTCTCTTGGGAATCCATAGTACCAGTTGTGGTGAGGGCATTTGTACCTGGTCTGACCATTGTTCTCTTGGGTAGTTGTTGGCCGAGTTAAATGTGAGCTTTGGAAACTCATACAGATAATAGTGGGTTGTGGTCAGCAGGCGTAAGCCAATTGCTGCTGAGGAAGCAAATCCCTAGGCCTTCGTCCCATCGGAACTCTTCAAGTTTGGAGTTAGCAAGAGGTCCAGGTCCAGCTTGGATGTGAAGAGTCTGCAAAGGAAGCTTTCTTTATAGGGTTCTGTCTGCAGAACCCTTACCCCCAACTTTCCTTTATTAAGCACACTCTGGCTAGGGAGCAGGAAACTTTCTCTTTTTATTACCTATATTCTGGCTACAAGAACCTCCCCCTCGCTTCCCCCCCCCCTTTTTTTTGGCCATCTTAGAACAGAGCTTTGAATGCAAAGATTTTAGCATCTGGCAAAAGGGCTCGCCTGACCTGTCCCACCCACCTGCTGTTTTCAGTTGTATGTCACAGACTTCAGGAAGCCTGGCATTCTTTGACGCACCTATGGGAGCATGTCCAAACTTGGAGCTTAGATTCCCCTGGTTGCCAAACAGTCAATCAGTCAACAAGCATTTATTAAGTGTTCTGTGCTGACTCTAGCGTTAGCACCCTGCCTCTCTTTCCAGAATGTTTCTATTTGGTCTTCACTCCAGTAAAGTACCAAATATAAATGGTCACAGTTGCCTCAACTCCAACAGCCACAGATCATTTTCTTACTTCTTCAAGTTTATTTTTGCCAGGGAGATACAGTCAATTATCTGTGACCAAGCTGAGGGATTAAATCCTATTTGTCATCCACAAATACCCAGTTGTTAGAGATCTCTTTCCTGGGGTTTTGAGCTATCTCAGAAAATAAATCCTAAGTGAAGTCTATGTATATTCTTGTCCAATCAACATTGACAGTCAAGATATTTGGGCTGTGTTTTTTGTATTGTTGATTTTCTTATGGAGAGTTAACTAAATTAAATTATTATTTTATTTTTGTTTTTAAGATAGAGATTTAATCCTCATGAATATTTCATATTGGATTCAAAATAGGATCTTTAACTTTTCCATCTTTTTCTTAGCATTTAGAAAAGGGATCCTGCGTTTAGCAATTCAGTGCTTCAAAAAGACCTGGAGCAAGGGGTAGAAGACATGAAGGGACAAATGTAGGCATAATATCATGAAAAAAAACCCTCAGAATTAGCATTGTCCAAAAGTGCAGTGAGTCTCCCTTTTAGGTAGTAGGCTTCCTGTATTGAAAATGGGTAGCTAGATGGCATAATGGACAGAGAGATAGGCCTAAAGTCAGGAAGACATGAGTTCAAATCTAGTGTCAAGACACTTCCTAGCTATGTGACTCTGGGGAAGTCACTTAACCCTGTTTGCCTTAGTTTCTTCATCTGTGAAATGAGCTGTAACTACTCCAGTATCTTTGCCAAAAAAAACCCAAATGGAGTCAGCAAGAGTCAGACATGACTGATCAATAATTCAATATAGGACTTCCAGGAACCTGTTTCTATTTGAATTTGATACCATTGACCTGGTTTTCCCGCCTCATTTTATAGATGAGAACAAACCAGAGGCTTAGAAAAGAAGAGTGAATTGCTTAAGGTCCCATTTGGGCTAAATACAAGTTGAGAATGACAAGTTAAAATTATTTTTTTAAATGGCTTTTTTAAAGTACTGTGACAATATTACTATTTTAACCAAATTAGAGATTACATTTATATATCCATATATATCCATATAGATATAGGTATAGATATATAATCTACAAGGTCCTTTTCTCAAAACAGCCTTGTAAGGTAGGTAAGGCAAACATATTTACATTTTTAGGATGAGAAAATTGAGGATGAGGAAAGCTAAACAATTTGTCTGTGGTCCTACCACTCATAAGTTTCAGAGCTGAGACATGGTCCTAGCTTTCCTACTTTGTCCAATTCTCTCTACACTATGATACCTTACTCAAGAGCATCAGAAGATGAGATAGATTATAAAAAATATGTACCCAATGTGAATAGATAATTTTGCTTATATAAAGTTAAAATGATTTTATATAGACAAAATCAATGAACCTAGATTAAGAAAAGAAACTATTAAGTAGGGAAAAAATCTTTGCATCCAATAGTTTTGATAAAAGTTTAAAAAAGACCCAATATATATTTGAGATCTCTACTCAAATCATCAAATGGCCAAAGTTTAAAAAATCCAACTATATGAAAACAAAAGTTTCCAAATCATCAAAATATATATACAAGTTTGGATAGAATGATTATCCTCTGTTAATTGAAAAGAAATAGTACTCTGCTACTTAGGAAATCTCCTTTGTAGTCACCCAACAATGTCAGCCAAACCTATCATGAATATAGTGACTTTCTAGAAGCTGCCCTTTTGGTCACTGCCACAGTAATTAGCTTTATAGATTTGGCTGACACTGTTCATGTCCTTTCCCAGCATCCCCTCTAAAAGAGCTCGTAGTTAGAGTCACATGTTTTTGTCTGGGAATCCCACTTAATTAAAAGCAAATGATCGTGTTTATATTTGAAGATCATTTTCCTTCAATAAATCTTTCCTTTGCCTGTATATCCTGTGACAAAATTAATTAGAAATGACAAACTTAACATGAAATTCAATAGGGTGGAAGAAAAACTGTTTAGTACCTTTTGGTCTATGGTTTCATAACCAAATATCCTGTACTATGGGTTCTTTGTGCACTTTATCATCTACCAGAGAAAGGAGGTTCCTTTCATTTAGACCAGTGTCGAGCATTCCTCTGTTCTTCTGACTTTTGTTATTTGCCTTTAAAAATTCAGTCTCTCTTATTTCTTCATTTAAATTTTTTGGGTTGACTCTGATGGAGTCATGGTTTTTATTAAAATTCCATTAACTCTGATCATAAAGTCATTGTGTTTTGTAATCTAAAAAATTGTTCCTTTATAGCTTCATCAAAAAAAGGGTAAATTTTATGACAATTTTTTTCATTTTTTAGAATTTATCAAGCTAGAGAGGAGATAAGAGTAATTTATAAGATAAATGATTTTGAAAAGAAGCTTTAGGAAGACTTTATTTTAAGAGTTAGTAGCCCAGAAACTGGGTATATAGTGTAATTCAGCCAGATCATCCCAGGGAATATTCAGATAAATCTACAGAATTGGGCAGGGTACAGATATACCTGAGCAGAATTCTACTCTCAGGGAAGAGGGGTTGCTTATACGCTTTGTAATGGAGGCTTACCAGCCAGAAACCAGTCAGTAATTTCATAATTAGTTTGCAGATTCTAACTATGAGACACAGGGGAACAGGAGCCAAGGTCCCTCAACTTGTGACACTGGTATCCATAAGAAGATAAGGAAAGTTCAGAAGATATTGTCAAGATTATAACTATTACTAACCTTGTAACACAGAATCATTATTGCAAAACCTTGGAATGTTTTTGTTTCTTTTTAAATTTCTTCATGCTCAAGTTTTCGGGCAATTTAAACCATGGTCCAACACATAAATCTTCCTTGGGGGCACATGCTAAATAAAGAAACAGAAGCAGATATACAGGGAAAGCTGCCCAGAAATTCCAGATCCCCACACTATAACAGGTATGTTTCCATTTTTCCATTTATTTTTCACCTGTATCTCTCTCTCCCATTCCTTTAAGGACAGTCAGACCTACAAGTGCTATTTAATAGTCTAACTTAGAACATTAGCCTAAAGTGTTCCAAGTCATTGCTTTTACCTTTATCAAGAGAGTGAGTGAAAGGTTGTTGCCTCCTCTGGGATTGTTAAGAGTAGTTGCTGACTTCTTACCTTCACAAATCAGTTGCTGTGCTTTCGAAACTGTTTTCAGTTGACTTTGTTGTGAAAAGTGTATGTGGTCCTGGTTATTTGGAGGGGGTGGGAAGAATCATGTCTTTCCACATTCACGTGAATATTTTCCTTGACTCTAGAAATTTGGTTCTCAAGATCAGAACCCTGAACAGTGTATCTGACTTTCTCTGGGGGAGTAACATTTAATCTATGGGTTCAACTATTGCATATGTGTAAATGACTCTTATTACTATAAATCCAGCCCTAATCTCATTTCTGAGCTTTATCCTTGAATAACCAAGCAACATGGTTTGAATTGGAAGACATGTCAAACTCAACTAGTGTAAAATATAACTTATTTCTCTGAAAACTTTTCTATTTTTTTTAAAGAATGCAGTCATCCTTCAGTGACCTAGGTTTGTAGCCTTGGAGGCATTCTCAACTCTTTTCTCTTTCCCCATATATCAAGTGAGAAGTCAAATCTTATCATTTCTATCTCTGCAGTATCTCTTGAATATACCTCTCCTCTCCATTCCTGTAGCCACCACTTTAGGTGTAAGGTGATGATCACATCTAGACAACTATATTAGCTTCCTTTTTTCTCTCTCTATCTTGAGGGTCTCTCCTATTGAATCTATCCTCTACCTACTTGCCAAAATGACTTTCATAAAGTGTTTGTTTGTTGTTCAGACATTCATGACTCTTCGTGACCCCATTTGGAATTTTCTCAGCAAAGACACTGCAGTGGTTTGCCATTTCCTTCTCCAGCTCATTTTACACATGAAGAAACTGAGACAAACAGGGTTAAGTGACTTGTCCAGGGTCACATAGCTGGTAAATGTCTGAGGCCAGATTTATTGACTGGACTATCTAGGTGTCCTTCATGAAGTTTAGATCTAACCATTTTACTCTCCTATTCCAGAAATTCTAGAGGCTTCTTTTGCTTTTGAATAAAATATAAACACTACTAACTGACTCTGAAGAATTTCCCAGCCTAGACCTTTCCTTACTAATCTAGTCTCCCCTTATATTTCTTTATACTCCTTATACTTCCCTCCTCTCCTTTTGCAATATGGTGCAAACATATTGACCAATTCTGCATAGACAAGGCTTCATTACCTTTTTTTTTAAACCCTTAACTTCTGTGTATTGGCTCCTTGGTGGAAGAGTGGTTGGTAAGGGTGGGCAATGGGGGTCAAGTGACTTGCCCAGGGTCACACAGCTGGGAAGTGTCTGAGGCCGGATTTGAACCTAGGACCTCCTATCTCTAGGCCTGACTCTCAATCCACTGGGCTACCCAGCTGCCCCTCTTTATTACCTTTTGCTGTATCTTTGGTACTGGTTTCCACTCTGATTGAAAAGCATTCCTTCTTCACCTTTCTCTTGGAATGCCTAATTTAAGCACCTCCTTCTTATGTCTTCCCTGGTTCTTCCAGATGCTAGGTAGGCACCCTTTCCTCAAACTGATGATATTCATTTTGTGTATATCTTGTATATACTCATATGTATACATATTGTCTCTCTCATTAAAATTGTTAACTCCTTGAAGATAGGGACTGTTTTATTTTTGTTTTTATGTCTTTAGCACTTATCCCCGTCTTGCATAGAGAAAGTGCTAATAATCAATTATTTGTTGAGCAGTTGGTTTCTATCTCTTTTATTTCCACACTTAAGGAAATTTCTGACATGGAAACTTCCTCAACTACTGCAGATCTCAAACTTAGTTGAAGCATATAGTCTTAAAGAGATCCCTCCGGGAACTTGTAGGTTAAGTGCAAACTAGCCTTTGTCCGAGATAGAATTTGATAGCATTTGAATCTTCATTATGCCAGTGTCAGTATGCATGGTCCCAGTAGTGGGGCTAGTGGTTTAGAGGACATTCCTGTTGTTACAATTCTATCATATAATACCGAGTTGCTTTCCAATAAAGGTTGGAGTAAACTCTAGTAATGTAACAATATCATTGTGAGAACACCATCTTTTGAATACTGTGTTTTGTTGTTTATAATGCTTATCTCTAATTTGATGGAAGAGAGGAGCTGAGTTTTTAGTATTTCCATTTCTCTATTTTTAGAGATTTGGAACATTTTCCATATGGTTTTTCAAATTTGAGAACTGTCTGCTTATATTTTGGACTGCATATCTGTCAAAGAAAGGCTTTAATTTTTTTTATATTTGTGTCAGTTAAATTTAACAAATATTTAAGTGTCTACCATGATGAAGATATTGTGCTAGATTCTGTGGAAATGAAGATGGAAAAAGCAATAATAAAAAAGGCCTGCACTTAAGGAGCTTATATTCCATTAGGAAATGTAACATGGACATAGGTAAATGAATATGACTGTTTCAGTACAAAAAGGGCACTAACACTTGGTGAGATCAATCAATTAACACATATTTATTTAGCACCAATTATGTGTCACTGTGCAAAGTGCTAGGATTAGTAGTACAAAGAATGAACTTGAAAGGGGTTTAAACTCCAAATGGAGAGTACACATTTTATTATGTACATTTATATATAATAAAATAAAATGAATACTTATAAATATATACAAAATACTGAAATACAAAGTAATTTGGGAGGGAGAGCAGGACCAGTTGAGGGTTCAGGAAAGACTTCATGAAGAAGGTGGTGTTTGAGTTGAATCTTAAAGAGAAGGACATTGTAAGACAGAGATAAGATAGAGATGCATTTTAATCATATGGGTTAGTCATTGCAAAGACCCAGACACAGGATATAGTGTCTTGTGTGAGGAACAGAAAGAAAGCCAGTTTGACTGGATTTTAGAATTCAAGAAGTAGAATAATGTCGGGTAATGCTAAAATGATAGATTGAGACTAGGATGTATAGGGCTTTAAAGGCTAAAAAGAGGAGTTCATATTTTATCCTTCAGGCAATTAGAAGCCATTGGAATTAATTGAGTAGTAACATATGCTAAGATCTGTGTTTAAGGAAAAATGACTTTGGCTCCAGTGCCTAAGATGGGATGGGGTGATGAGAGATTAGAGGTAGGGACACTGATTAGGAAGCTTTTGGATTATCTATGAAAGAGATGATGAGAGCCTAAACCAAATTAGGGAAAAGAAGTGGTTAAGTAAGAGAGTTATTGTGAAGGTAGAAAGGGCAAGATTTGGCAGTTGTTTGGATTTGAGGGATACTGCAGAGTGAGGCACTGAAGATAATGTTCAAATTGCGATCCGGAGAGATTGGAAGGATGGTGTTACATTTGAAAGAAATAGGGAAGCTTGGAAGAGAAGACTTGGGATGAAAGAATGAATCTTTTTTGACATGTTCAGTTTTAAATTGCTGAGATATGCAGTCTAAATTAAATAATAGGCAATCAGTGATATAGTATTGAAGCTTACAGGAGAGGCAGGGATTGGCTATGTATATCTATGAAGAATTTGTATAAAGATAATAGTTAAATCCATGGAAACTAATGAGATTATCAAAGTATAGTTTAGAGAGGAAAAAAAGGCCCAGGGCAGAACTTTGGGGAAAATAGAGAGTGTGTGTGTGTGTGTGTGTGGGGGGGTGTCATATGGATGATGAGCCAGCAAAGGTGACTGAGGAGTGATCAGGTAGGAGCATCACCTCCTAGAACAGTAAAAAAGCGAGTCAAAGAGTAAACAAATTTATAGAAAGGTTTTTAAGAGATCTGACTAAGCAAAGTCATTCAAATAACATTTAAAGATAAAATTGGAAGGAACAAAATTAAAATAATGAAAAAACAGGAAAGATCTGTATGTATCTTTGTAACAATCTTTTACCATCAAAAATAGAGAAGTCGCCATATTTGGCTACTAACAACATAGTCCTAGGTGTACTGCCGGGAGAAGTAGAAATTTTGTTAAAGAAAACAGATGAGAAAATCAGCTATTGTAAACAAAATATATGCTAAAGAAGTCTGTGATGGGAGTGACAATTTTGAGAATAGGGAAAGATTGAATTTCAAAGTATTTGAAAAATGGGAAGCTACTAAAGGTACAGAAAAAATAATTGCAGGCATATATATTTATTTTTGGTGTTAATCCTTTTATTTTCCTTTACATTATTATTTTTAAAAAGACAGCTATGATATCAGTAACTGGTAACCTATATCCTACTTTTTCATCTACCCAGCATTTTTACGAGAATACTCTAACCTTCTTAAAGGTAAGAGAAGACTAGCAGACTTTCAAAAATTACATTTCACAGTAGAATACATCTTGACAATCATATGATTGATGGCCAGTTGTAGATAATACAAGATCCCACTGTACTTACTTTTTTTTGGCTATAAAAATCATTTGATTTGGTAAAGCAAACTGCTACCTTTAAGATTTTGCTCCAGCAAAATATATTATATATATCTCATTACCATTACATGAGATTCTTTAAAAGATACAGCAGAAATAGCTTTTTAAATCACTTGATTATTATAAAAAATATAAATTTAAAAAGATTATTCACTTACAAAATGAATAATATGGACTTTTTTTGAGTGATATGTTTGGAGTGATAATACATGTATAACCCAGATTGAATTGCTTGCCATCTCTGGGAGTGGGGAGGGAAAAAGGGAAGAAGAGAAGGAGACAACATGAATCATATAACTTTGGAAAACTTATGTGGAAATTTGTTATTAAAATAAAATAAAGATAAAACTAAAAAAAGGCATAAAATTGGAGCTATATGTTTATGCACGCTAATTAAATTTATTTGCTGCTATAATGGAAGAATGTTCAGAACTGATCCCCCATTGAAGAATATCCTGTAGACAGTAGAAAAGATGGCCACTGAAGTCCATAGAAATCTAAAATTCAATCAGGTATTCCAGATGCACTTTAAAGATAATATTTTATTAATTGCATCAAACCTTGAATAAATGCAAAATTTCCTAAATGAGATTCATAATAACTTTTCAAAGATCATTCTAACTATCTACACAGGGGAAAATCAAATACTTGAATGCTTTTAGAACAATTGATGCTTTTGTCTCTGAGTCTTGATAATCTCCAAAAAACTGAATTTGATGACCACTCAGAGAGCAATGGAAAGGTGCTTAGTCAGTCAACAAACATTCATTAATAGCTTTCTGTATGACTGTCTATTCTTGTCCTTTGGCCTTTTATCAACTGGAGAATGAATCTTATGGATATAAATTTGAATCAGTTTCCTGCATTCCTAAGAAAGGAGAACTTCTTTAGAGAAACTTGTCATATTATCTATTGTGTACCTAATGTGTTCCATTTATCAACTTCTATTTCATAGCCTGTACCAAACGGTTTTAGTGATTACTGTTTCGTAGTATAATTTGAGATGTGGTACTTCTAGGCTTCCTTCTTTCCTCCTTTTAAAAATCAATTTCTTTGATATTCTTGACCTTTTGTTTCCTCAGTGGGATTTCTTTTTTTTTCTCTCTCTCTAAAATAATCCTTTGGCAATATTACTAGTGTGCTACTGAATAAGTAATTTAATTTTGCTAGTATTGTTATTTTTATTATATTGGCTTGATCTACCTGTGAGCAACTAATATTTCTCCATTTGGACTCTATACTTTATTTGTGGAGAGTTTTTTGTAATTGTGTTCATATAGTTTGTGGGAGTGTTTTGATAGGTAGATTTCCAAGTGTTGGATAAGGATTTTGTACTTTGGTTGTTATTTTAAGTGGAATTTATTTTTCTAATTATTACTTTTGGAAGTTATTGGAAATATACGGAAATGTTGATGATTTATTCTATATCTTATAACTGCTGAAGTTGCTCATGTTTCTACTTAGATTTAAAATTGATTACTTATATCTTTGCTGAAGTTGTCAGTTTTTCCTTTTAGTTTTTAAATTGATTCCAAAAAATGATCATATCACCTGCAAAAGTGATAATTTTGTTTTCTCTTTGCCTACACACATATCTTCAATTTATTTTTTTTTTGTCTTACTGCTATGGCTAGTATTTCTAGCAGTATATTGAATAGCAATCGATGATTTGCATTCCTGCTTTACCACTGACCTTATAGAAATGGCCTATAGTTTATTTCTATTAGACTAATGATGGCTCTACATTTTAGATGGTTACTACTTATAATTTAAAGAAAAGATTGCTAAACTTTCTAGTGCTTTAAACAAGAATGGGTGTTATATCTTGACAAAAGCTTTTTTATCTATTGATATAATCATATGATTGTTGTTTTTCCTATAAGTAATATTCCTATTTTTTAAATCAGCCCTGCATTCTTGGAATAAATCTAGCCTAGTAGTAGTATAAAATATTTGTGATATGTTGCTGTGACCTTCTTGCTAGTATTTTCTTTAACATTTTTTTGTATCAGTTTCATTAGGGTGACTGACCTATAGTTTTCTTTCTCTGTTTTGATTCTCCTTGTTTTATGCATCAAGATCATATTTTTATCATAAAAGAAACTTGGTAGGATGCCTTATTTTCCCTGTTTTTGAAAACAATTTATGTACTACTGGAATTATTTTTTTCTGTAAATCATTTGATAGAATGCACCTGCCAGTCCATCTGGTACAGGGGTTTTATTTTTCGATGTATCATAAATGGAGATCAAAATTTTTCTTTCTTTCTTTCTTTCTTTCTTTCTTTCTTTCTTTCTTTCTTTCTTTCTTTCTTTCTTTCTTTCTTTCTTTCTTTCTTTCTTTCTTTCTTTC
>NC_058131.1:608193130-608237875 GCF_016433145.1 Gracilinanus agilis | reverse complement strand
TGTGCTTTTTGTGGTGGCAAAAAACTGGAAAACAAAGGGATGCCCTTCAGTTGGGGAATGGCTAAACAAATTGTGGTATATGTTGGTGATGGCATACTATTGTGCTCAAAGGAATAATAAACTGGAGCAATTCCATGTGAACTGGAAAGACCTCCAGGAATTGATGCAGAGTGAAAGGAGCAGAGCCAGAAGAACACTGTACACAGAGACTGATATATACTGTGGTAAAATAGAATGTAATGGATTTCTGTACTGGCAGCAATGCAATGACCCAGGTCAATTCTGAGGGATTTATGGAAAAGAACGCTACATTCAGAGAAAGAACTGCAGGAGTGGAAACATAGAAGAAAAACAACTGCTTGAACACATGGGTTGATGCGGGCATGGTTGGGAATGTAGACACTAAATGACCACATAAATGCAACTATCAATAATATGTAAATAAGTCTTGATTGATCACACATGTTAAAACCAGTCAAAATGCACATTGGATATGGGGGGGGAGTGAAGGGAGGTGAAGGGGAAAGTAAAAACAAGAATCATGTAACCATAGAAAATTTTTCTAAAAAAATAAAATATTATTAAAAAAGAAAAAAATTAAATCAAAACCTTGGTGTTTATATTTCTATAATTTTATGGTTTTATTTTATATGTTGCTACTTATCAAAACTTTTAATTCTTCATAACTTTGGGCAAGTCACAACTCCTTCTAGGTCTTAATTTTCTCATGTATAGAATGAGGGAAGTGGCTTTATTACCTTTCTGGTCTCTTGCAGCTCTCAATCTGTGATTCTAAAATGGATTAAAGCAACTGGGCATGTGTAGCCTGAGAAAAGATTTCCCAAGGTTCTAAAAAGAACATGATAGTTGCCTTCAGTTATCATAGGCCTTAGTTAGTTTGGTGCCAGAAATCAGAATTAGGCAGAATTTGTAACTGTTGTAGTCTGACTAAGGAAAAACTTGCTTACAATTAGAGTTTTCCAAAAGTGGAACATATTCTTCATGAGGAAGTAAGTTTATCCTCAGCTGAAGTGTGCAAGTGACCATCTGGTAAATATGCTGTAGAGGAGTGATTCTTGTTCATATTAGCCAAAGTTGGCGTCTGGGGTCACACCAGTCCTGAGATCCTATTATTCATCATGAAAACCAAAGCAATATGATATTAGAATATCTGGGATTTGGAGATTCAGAAAAAATCAGAATTTTAGTTCTGGGTCAGTTACCACCTTACATATATACATTTATGTTTATAATATATTATTATATGTTTGTTTATAATATATTATAGTTGTTATAATTTGTTTATATTTATAATATCATAATAACATAAAATTATAATAATTTGAAATGTATAATATATAATATACCTACTCATGCCTAAGTAGGTATATTATATATTATATCCTCATCTGTAAAATGGGATAATATATAAAATTATATATAATATATTTATTTTATATATATATAATATATATATATTTTAAGCCCTTATTTTCTATCTCAGAATCAATTCTAAGTATTCATTCTGAGGCAGAAGAGTGGTAAGGGCTAGGCAATTGATGTTAGGTGACTTGCTCAGGATCACACAGGTAACCTTTATTGCATTTAGCCCAAGTTACCACTTTGGGCATCAGCCTCTAGATCCTTAGTAAGGACGTTGGAGTAATTAGGACCTTCTCTAATATTTTATATTTTCAATTCTGTGATTCTTTGTTTTTATAATTTAGTACACAACAACACTCAGTGTGTAGTGCAACTTGAAGGCTTGATGCCACTGAAATAAATTAGATGTGAACCAACAATCTCAATTACTCTAGCCATAGAGTTATGACCAATTTCTCTTCCTGCACATTAGGGACCTGTGTTGTTTCATTCATATTCACCCTGTCAAGTTGTGTTTATAGAAGGCTTCAAGACGTATCGTGTTCTAATTCCAGGGACCACACATCCATCATCTAACTACTCCCATAGTGGTCTATAGTTATGTGTCAGTGTCTGCATCCAATCGTTTTTCCAGTGTGCTTTGTGAGTGACATCTTCCTTTTTGTAGCTGCTTACTTAAAGGATGTCTCTCAGGCAAACCCCAAATTAAGTGTGAGGCTTAAGCAGTGTTTGTTGATTGCCTGATAAGTACAGAGTACACCATTTCGTTTTGACCTGTCAAAGTCAGGAAGGACCTCAGAGAGTTTCCAATCCAGCCCTTTTGTTCTAGATGTGAAGAAACTGTGAGATCACACAAGTGGAGTAGGTTGTTTAAGGTCACATGTTTTAATAGTTTTGAGAGTTAGAACTGGATGCCAAAGCTTTATGCTCCCAGGTCTGGGCTCTTTTCACAGTCTTAGGATATGTTTAAATTATGAAAAGGAAAAATATTATTAAGGTGGATGGGTTAGATGTTTCTGAGGTCTCTTGGCAACTCTTAACCATGAGTGAGTCTGTAAGGAAATCTCTTCTGCCTCTGAATCTCGATCTAGTTTGACTGAGACTAGCATGGTTCTAGATTGATGAAGACTAACTTAAATCTAGTATCCTTACTTTCCCTAACTGTTTTATGATCTGAGCCATGTCCATTATTGAGTGGATTCAGTAACATACAGCCTTTGGGTAGGGGGCAGTCTGTATTTCAGTGCCTCATGGTCTAACAAAAGAAATTTCCTTTTTCTCAAATGTAAATTATTTTATATAAGAGAATAGCTATTTAAAATATCCACGTGGTGTGGCAGAAATGATCCTAAATTTGGAGTCAGAATGATTGGTTTCAGTTCCAAACCAGGGGGCTTTATTAGCTCTGTGACTGTGGAGAGATTACCTCATCTCCAAGACCCACAGTTTCCTTATCTGTAAAATCAGGATAATGATAAGGGTACTACTTATCCAATGGGACTTCTGTAAGAAAAGTGCTTTGTAAACGTTATAGTTAGTGTTTTGATTGTTATTTTTTTTACATTGGGGAATTTTTATGTTCAAATAAAGCTATTACTAACATATGAGAAGAGACATTGCTTAATAATCATACTGACATTTGTTTTTGCCCAATCTGGTTTTGTTTTTGATCTGTCCAACAACTATGACTTTGGGGATTTAGGAAAGAATCCCAAGTGTACCCTTAAAAGCCATAGCAGCCTACGAAGGTAGGGACTTTTACAATTACTAGCAAATTCAGGAGTAAATGCTGTGGTAAGTATTCATGGAACTAGATTTGAGTGAACAATTTGACTGTTTCCCAAGAAACTTATTTGAAAATGTTCAGTGTGGTGATATCTCAGTGAATAAACTCTCTGAATAGGGTTTTTTAAAACTGTAAGTTGTTCAAAAAGAACAATATGTATTTACAGCTGAATGACAAAATTATCTCCTGGTTTCCACTTATTTGTCTGAGACATCTCTAGAAAAATATTACAGTTGACAAACTAAGGGAAAGGATGATGTGAATAGAGTGCTAATACTAGGATTCAGGATGATCGGGGGCCAACTTCTGTCATAAATACTTAATAACTCTATAACTATGGACAATTCCCATAAACTTAATGAGGTTCAATTTCTTCTTGAAAAAAAAAAGTATTATGATACTGATGGTACCAACCTTTTAAGGTACTTAAAACAAAGACTCAAGTGAGATTATGTGGACAAAATATTTTCTAAAATCTACACAAATGTCAGCACTTGTTATTGCTGATTTTCTTTTCTTTTCCCCATCTTGTCCAATTTAGATGCTCTGTGCTCTCCTGTTTTCAATTAATTCCTCCCCATAAAAACAAGGAAGGATCAGATATTAGTCTTTTGTACTTTTTGTATGAAAGATTATGTATTTGTCCTAAAGTACTACCTCAACTTTATTCATGAATATGGAATGAAAGGCTTTATCTCCTGTTAAAGGAATTTTAGGCTTCAGCAAAAGGAATTTATGGCTTTAGTTTTAATTGATATAGTATTGTATATTGAATTATATTGAAATGTGAGTTTTATTTTTAGACCCTTCCCTGCTCCAGAAGATCATATTCTAATATATCATTGTTCACATTTCTTCTAATTGATAAGAAAGATGGGATATGCTCAGATATTTTTATAAGATTCCCTGTCTGTATTTTTACCTTCTATAATCTGTCATTTTCCCTATCTGTGTGTTCATTCCCTACAATCTGTTATCTTTTCACTTAATGTGAAAAAACCTGATTCAGATTACATTAGACTGTGTCAAGGCTTCTGGTCTGTTTTCTCTGCAATGTTTCTTTCTCTGCAAAGTGGGGTGAATTATTAAAGTGATAACCCGGGGCCTGTCCACACCATTCTATTAAAATTACTCTCTAGCAAGTTATTGATTATCTACTTGTCAAATGGAGCGACTCTTTCCTTTACATTCAGTGTTCTTGATTTCAATGTAGTATTTGCTGATGTGAAGCACCTCCTCCTTTTGGTTCTTCTTTCTCCTTTGACTTCTCTGGCATGACACTCACTTTCCAATCTCTTATGGCAACTTCTCTGTTTCGCCTCCCTCTTCCCTTTCTCTAAATGCTGATTTTTCTGAAGGCTCAGTTCTTCTTTTCTTGCTATATACTTTCCTTCCCCAGTCTCATATATACCTACAAGTTCAATGATTAACTCAAATGAAAGTGACAAATCTTTGCCTCTGGCACAAACTCTCTTATCTTCAATCTTAATCCTTATTTCTGGCCTCTGCCTCCCATATTTATCAGTTCAATTTTGTTCCCACCACATCTTACCTCATATTAGGCATTTTAGAGTACATGTTATATCCTTCTCAGTGGACTGTAAACTCTTCGAAGGGACAGGAAATGTTATTTTTTTAAAATCTTACATTTTGAATGTATGGTGCTTGATAGAATATTAATACATGGTTCTTTCTGTTTTAAAAATTATATATATATTGAAGAAATAGAAGAAAGCAGCCCAAGGGATTTAAGGAAGGAAAGATCCCTTGTATCTGGGAAGATCAGAAGGGATCCTGAACAAGAGAGCAAGTGTTCTGGGTCCTAATAGAGAAAAAAATGGTGTCATTACACAGAGATGAGAATGGGAGAGACAGTCTATTAAAGGATATAATGGGAATTAATTGTATGTTAGTAAAAGGAATCAGGAATGGGCAGGATGAGACCAAGAGCAGTGTAGAGAGGAAGATGATATAAATTAAGGTAGGCAGGAGCCAGATTGTGAATAACCTCCCAAGTGAAGTAGTTTGAATGCTCAGTTGCCTCTAGGCTAGGGAACCACTGAATGCTTTAAAAAAAAACAAACCCTTACCTACTATCTTAGAATTAATGCTGTCTGTGTATTAGTTCTAAGGCAGAAGAGCTGTAAGGGCTAGGTATTGGGGGGTGGGGGGGCATGAGTGACTTACCGAGAGACAAATAGCAAGGTAGTATCTGAGACCAGGTTTGAAGCAAGGACTTTTCATCTCTAGGTCTTATTCTCAATCCACTGAGCTACCTAGTTGCCCCTGCTAGTGAAGGGGCAGAGGACTAGAGGAACTCCATGATCAGAACTGTGCCTTCTGAAAATTTGCTTCATTACCTTTGTAGAGGATAAGTGGGAAAACTAGAGGCAGTGGGATCAATTAGGAAATCATTTATTTGAATGTTGGTTAAAAGATTTTCTATTTTTTCCCTTTAGGCCATAGAAAACTTCTGAAAGTTTTTGACAGAGGAGTCCCCTGTTCAAACCTGTGCCTTATGAAGATTGCATATGAAGGATAGATGAGAGACATCATAAGTATTGAGATCACTTGGGAGGTTATTACAATAGGTTAGACCTGAAGTATTATAATAGGGGCAAGAGTAGGAAGGAGGACACAAATATAGGATATATTTTGGGTATAGTATGTTCCTTTGTTTCACGCATATCTCTTTGTAGCCCCTTCTTAGGTTTTCTAGGCAAAGATACTGGAATAGTTTACCATTTCCCTCTCTAGTTCATTTTAAAGCTGAAAAAATTGAGGAAAACAGTTAAGTGACTTGCCCAGGGTGGCACAATAAGTGTCTGAGGCTAGATTTGAAGTCAGGACTTACTAACTCTAAGTCTTGGTGCTCTAGGAATTGGCAATTGATTGGATATAAGAGGTAACAAAGGAAAAAGAGTAAAGAATGATTGTGAAGTCTGGAACCTTGGCAACTATAAAATTGACAGTGTTGTTAACTGAATGAGGAAGTTCAGAAAAGGACCAGTTTTGAGAGGGAAGAAACTCATTTCTGTTTGACACACATTGACTTTGAAGCATCAGTGTAACATTTGGGTAGAGATTCCTAACATACAGTTGATAACTTATCGGACTAGAGCTCAAGGTAAAAGTTGAGGCTACAGAGAGAGATTTGGGAATCATCTAAATAGAACTGGTAAATCAAGCAATGCAAGTACATAATAGAAGGAAGAGAGTGCAGTGGGTTGAACATCCCATTAGTGTGATTCCAAGCTCTGCCATTTACTAGTTGGAGGGTAACGTTGGGCAAATCACTTCTCTGCTTAGAGGGAGCTAGATTGGATGGTTTCTCAGAGTCCTTCTAACAAAATATGCTATGAATTTGTTGAGATTGCTAAGAGAATGAGAAGACAGGCAGAGACAGAAGAGGGCTGACTCAGAATCTAGAGTCATGCAGGACTTCCTCACTTAAAAGGTAGGAGGAGATAGACATTCTAGGGGTCAGCAAGGGAAGAGAAAAGCCAAGAGAGCATAGAATATCAAGCAAAGAAAGAAGAGCTCAGGAAAAAAAAACAACCAACCTACGAGTGTTAGCAGGGTCATAAATGCAAGTCTTGAAGTTGCCAAGAATGATGACAGATGAAAGGGAGGAGAAGAAAATTGTAAGCCAAGAGCTGAAGTCATTGAGGAAGGTGGGAGGGCATCCTGGAGGTCAATAACTTAACTGTGACAGGAATTGGGAAATGGTTGTATAATTGGATTACATGGCCTTCAAAGGAGAAGTCAAGTAGTGATGGGAGAGGGTGGAGCTGACAGTGTGGAGCAAGAGGTGAACCAAAATATCCTTTTCTCAGCCTAGTTCCTAATCTGTCTCCCTCAAAAAGTTACCAGCCCTCCCCTTCTGCAAACACCCTTCTCCTCGACTCCTAAAAAAATCTTTTCCTCAGTCTCTTAATCCTGGTCCTATTCAAGATTTTATCCTTGACCTTGTTCGATATATACCCTTACTCCTTTGGCAGTTGCATCCTTTCCTATGTAGATCACTCCTGAATCTATTTCTCTTAACTCTACACCATTCTCAGTTGCCTCTCTGACCTTCACCTGGATATCCTATACTCATTTGTCCAGAATAGAATTTTTCATCTTTTCCCCAGAACTATTTCTCTTGAACTCTAGACCATTCCCAATTGTCTCTCCAATTGCCACTTGGATATCCTACACTCATTATATCCAGAATAGAATTTTTCATCTTTCCCCCAGATTCTGTGCCCCTTTCTGATTTCTCTGTTTGTCATTAATATCACATATTTGGAACCTTTGAGACTGCTCTGTCTCCCAACCTCTATTCTTTATTGCCAGTTCCTTTAAATCATAACTCCATAATATCTCTTGGATTAGTCAAATCACCTCCTTTCAGCTGTTTCTATGTAGCACAGGACAACTATAAATATTCCTGCTTACCACAGTTATAGCAAAGGCCACCTTTACCATCTTCCTTGACATGACCATTTAACTCGGTTTTCCATTTTTCATCTTCTCCCCTATACTCTATTCTTTACACCAGTACTGTTAGTCTAATTTTGTGTGGTCTTGCTCATTCCATGTTTTTGTTCAAAGTTTTCAGTGACTCTTCCTAAATTCTTTAGCTTGATGTTCAAGACTTCCTGTAATCTGTCAGGATTCCTTAGATCCAAAGTCAAGTCCCCACTCTTGTCTATATGCTCTAGGTATTGACCAAAATTGATTTTTTGTTGACCCCTCCCCCCATTGTCAGGTTGTCTTATCCCACTTTTTGTGACCCCATTTGGGATTTACTTGTCAGAGATATTAGAGTGGTTTTCCATTTCCTTCTCCAGCTCATTTTACAGATGAAGAAATTGAGGTAAACAGGGTTAAGTGACTTGACCAGGGTCACACAGCTATTAAGTGTCTGAGGCCAGATCTCCAGGTTGGGCACTCTATCCACTGTGCCACCTCACTGCCCTGTTCAGTTGTCATGGTACACTCCCACTTCTTTGCATTTGCTTATGATTCCCTGTGTTTGTGTTGTCTTTCTCCCTTTTCATCTCCACCTCCACTTATAATTTCTTGTGTTCTCTGCCCCATTTCTGAATTTCCCCTTCTCTTTTATGGTTTGCTTTTTTAAACTTTATTCCTGAACTGTAATTGCTACTCTGACTAGTATAACCATAGTAATGTGGCAGGAAGGGCCAGAGTTCCTTCATCTGACAGCCAAACTCACATGATATATGCTCAATAAATAGTTATTGCTTTTATTTTTGCATGATGAGAGCAGTAAGTTTCCTAGTACATGTGGAGTTTTCTTATTAATATCCATAAAGTATGTATAAAAGAAAATAGATATTTTAGACAAGTTCTGCTTTTTAAAAATCTCTTTTGTATCCTGTTTAAACCTTTGGTTGGAAGTCCCTATGGAAGAAGATTTGACAGTTTCAGTTTAATTGTTTTGTTTTTCAGAAATAGCTTAATCTGGCCTTAGCTAGGTCATCCAGTCATGATAGCAAACAGCTTTCATTCTTTGCTTGGTAGCCAGGACCCCTGTAGAGATTTGCACATACTGCATGGGGAATGCTATCTAGGATTAGTAGACATAAATGAGGAGGAATTGCTAGTTGATTTTTCAGTCACACTAACAGAGATATCCTATGCCTGCCAGTCTGAAATGGATGTCATTGTACATATCATCTAAAATCCTGTCTTTTTTTTTTAATTTTTAAGAAGCGTATCGGAATTTTTGCCTATAAGTGAATATTTTCACTTTCTAAGTAGTCACTCCAGGGGACTTTATACTTCTTTAAATGATTTTACCATTGCGCAAAAACATCATTAGGAAACATCTTCAGAAATTTTGAAAAGAATGGCTTATTCTCAAGTATGTTTAATTGTGATTCTACTACTCATCCTTGAAGTCTGAGATGATGCTTTGAAAATAGAATTTTCTTTTTGAACCCTCCTATTTAATGTAGAAGCCAAATAATCTGTAGGGTCTCACTTAGACGTTTTATTATGTATTATAATTTTAATTCTGCTTATTTTTAAAGGCATCTTTTTTTTGTTTTATTGAAAAGTCAAGTAACATCTGATGGACTTTATGCTCCTTGAGGGCAGGGACTATTTAGTGTTTTATCTTTGTATTCCTAGTGCCTAGCCATAATTATTGGCCACAATGGACTTTTCATTGATTCCTCAATTGCCATGTAATTGTTGTTCAGTTATTTCAATCATATCTCACTCTTCATTATGTCACTTGGGATTTTTTTGGCAGTGATACTGGGGTAGTTTTCTATTTCCTTCTTCCACTCATTTTACAGATGAGGAAACTGAGGCAAGCAGGGCTAAGTGACTTATTCAGGGTCATATAGTGAGTAAGAGTTGACTGTTACATAATAAATGCTTGTTGAATGATTGATGCTTAGCACTTAGCACAGAGCCTAGAGCATATTAGTCTCCTGATAAATATTTATTGGTCACTTTGATGCTCAGTTTGAAGAATTATGGTGAGGATATTGCTTTGTTAAATTTAAACTAAATGAATGCATAGAACATGATTGCCCTGAGAATGCTGTACTTGTGTATATAACCAGATTGGGTGAACATTCTCATCCATCAAAGGATGATTTGATTTTTGGAAACTCCTAAGTCTTTCTGATGGGGTTGGGGAGGTATTATTGTGTGGTGGAAAGAACAGTAGACTTCAAATTTTAAGAGCATAGTAAAATCTTGGCTCTGTCACTTACTAGCTATAATATTATTAATTTTTATGAGGCCTCTTTCCAAATGTGTTGATGCTGTGGTTGGTGGTCTGGTTACTAGATTGAAGATTTGTGGTTGCTAGAGAACTGCATTTCTTAATGCATAGCTGAAATTGCATTCTTGAGGTGAGTTCTCTTGAAGAAGTGGCTCCACCCTTGGCACACAAATGGATTAACTCGTGATCAATCAGAAAATTTGCTTAATACTGATTTTCTATAAAGTAATAAAGCTTTAAAAAAATCCCCAAATCCCTAACATACCAAAGCTTATTTTGTCAAGTGAATCTTGTCATTCAAAGAGGCACCCTTAGGAGGCTGTACACTTATTCCGACAATGTCACCATTCTTCAACATGTTTGGAAAGTCTTTGGAATCTTTGGAGCCCATTTATGAGTTTCATGAAGAGAATTTATTATTGCATTTTAGTTTGTGACCCAGGCAGTACTATCCTAGTTTGATATTTTAAATGTAAATAATTCTTAAGGTCAATCTTTGCTTTATCTCTTATTTGATCCTTATAGCAACCAAATGAGACAAGTAGCCATAACCTATGTATAAAGAAACTGAGGTGCAAACATGTTAAGTGATGTGCCCAAAGTCTCAAAGCTAATTATTAATAGATTCAGGATTAGTATCTAGGTTCTTGACTCCTAATCCAGTGATACAGGCTGTTGCCTCAGGGACTAATTAATTGCATAGTGCTAACTTTGGGTTTAATTCTTCCTTAAGACTTAAGCATTTATACATGTTGATTGACATTGTTATACATTTTCTTCATGGTGATTGACTTTTCAAATTATTTACACCATTATTCATCTCTTTCCTTTCTTCTTTCTCTATCTTTTAAATTTTTTGCCATATTCTCATTTCTTCCCTGTCCTTTCTTCCCTTTGTCTTTATTTCCCAATCTCCTCTTTTATTCTTCCCCCATTTCTTCTTCTTCCTTTTCTACTGCTTACCCTATGGAGAGGCTGTTGACAAATTTTGCTTAGGGCTTTAGATTTTAAATTTACATCATCTTATACTAGAAAAGAGAAAGTTTTTGTGGACACATGATAGATATCTTCAAATATTTGAATGAATATCAGATGAAATATTGTTTTAGGAGATCCATCAGTTGTGGAATGGCTGAACAAGTTGTGGCATAAGATGGTTATAGGAAACTATTGTGACATAAAAATATCAAGCAAGATGATTTCAGAAAAATCTGGAAGGACTTACATGAACTGACGCAAAGTACAATGTGGAGGCAAGAATATTGTACACAGTGACAGCAATATTTCTTGATGAGCAACTGTGAATGACTTAGTTATTCTCTGCACTTCAGTGTTCCAAGACAATCCCAGATATTCATGTTGAAAAATGTCATTTGTCTTCTGAGAGAGAAGTGATGGAATCTGAATGCAGACTGAAACATGTTATATTTAATTTTTTTCATTTGAGATCTCTTTCACAAAATGACTAATATAGAAAAATGTTTTACATGATAAAATCTTTATCAGATTGCTTACTATCTCAGGGAGAGAAAGAAGGAGGGAGATAATTTGAAACTCAAAATAAAAAAGAATGTTAAAATTATTTTTACATGTAATAAGGGGAAAATAAAATATTATTACAAAAGAAATATAGCTTTGGATCAAACTAGGAAAAACATGGTGACTGAATTGTTTTATAGAGAGATTAATTGCAATTAGTCAGTCTATCAAGAAGCATTTATTTCAAATCTGGCCTCAGATACTTCCTAGCCTTGTAAACCTGGGCAAATCATTTAATCCCAATTGACCAGACCTTGCCATTCTTCTGTTTTAGAAGTGATATTAAGATAGAAAGGATTTTTTTTAAAAAAGCATTTATTAACCAAATAATAGTAAACAATAATACTTTTAAGATTTGCAGTGTTCTTTATATAATGTTATCTCATTTGAGCCTCATAACAACCCCAAAATATAGGTGTTATTATACTTTTTTTTTTACAGATGAGGAAACTGAGACTGAAATTTAGTGACTTACTTAGGGTCACACAACAAAGTATCTTAAGCTGGATTCATACTTAGGTATTTTTGCCTTCAAGTTCAGTACCCCACCCACCATGCCTCCTAGTTGTATTGGTGCATGTATGACAGTTGAATACCTTGAATACTTAAATCTAGTTTCAAATATTCTATCTAGATGATTACATTTTTTTGAGTAAGAAATGAGTAAGAACATCTTTATGTGGGGAGAGATGGTGTATTTCCTTTTTTCCTGAGGTCTATATAAATCTCAATAAAAAATTCAGAGATTTTCCAAGAATGAATGTTATGACAAGCCAAATCTTTATCATGCAACATTTAAGTGCTGAAATGCAAAACTTGTCTTTCTTGGGAAGGAATTTCTGATTAAGTAGAAATATATATGTGTGTGTGTGTGTGTGTGTGTGTGTGTGTGTGTGTGAAATAAAGTAGCATATGTGATATCTGTTTATCAGTTGATCATTTTTATTGATTGCCAGATTTGGTTTTCATCATTAAAGACCTTACAGTAGTTATAACCTGAAGGAATGTATTTACTATTAGCAGCATCTGGGTCATTTGTGGTTTCCTTAAACAGCTTTAGTGGTAACTTTGGCGCAGACTTTTATTCGATATTTGGGAGGTAACATCCCAGTGGAACTTTATTTTCCTTTGGATTGTTTTTAATATGGAGCCGTTAATAGAGCATTTCCATTAACTGACCTTCTCTGTGAGATCTGCCTTTAATTACCGGTTACTAGTGGTGAAACTGACATAGTATAAGCGTAGCAGAACTGTACTGTTTATTATGAGTCACAGGTTTAGGCAATTGTCAAGAAAATATTTTCAGATATGATTTATGTGTGTGGATACAAGTAAGGCAATAGCTACACCAATCTTTATGAGATTGTGAACACACTTAATCTTACAATATTCTTGGCTCTAGCCAATGCTATTATATAATAAGGAAACAATGTCTTTTTTGTATTTTTCATCCAAAACATTCCCCAGTGAGAAATCTACTTGGCAAAACATGTGATTTCCTATGAATAGATCTTTTTTTTAAACTTGATTATTTTAGCCAAACTATACAAAGTACATTCAACCTCCTCAACATGTTTTTGTAGGTATCTCTTAAATATACTTTTCTGGCATTTGGTATGAATTTGGCAGGATCTACCCAGAGCTCTGGCGCCACATTTCCCACTCTTCCCAGGGTAACCTGCCTACTATCTCCATTTCCACCTGCAGGCCCTGTGCATGCCACACCCAGAATTTGACTTCAGTGCCAATAAAATATATGTATTTGTGTTTGTGCATATATATATGTACGTATATACATACATACATAAGATTGACTCATCTGATTTCTAAACCTGCTTTCTTGCCTTGATTCTCTGAATTGCCCGAAATTCTGGAAACCATATTCTTTGCTTCTTGACTAGAGTTATAATGGCCCTATGATGGGAAAGCAAACAAAATGGGAGATAAATTTTTTTTTCCTGAGGACTTTTTCTTTTTGCCTAAATGGAAAACTGCAAATTTTGTTTCCTAAAGAAATGCAGAAAGTACAAATTTTAAAGACTGTTTCATCATGCATGCTACCTTTGAGAAAAAGAGAAGGCAAAGAATAAAATAGTGCAGATTCTAATAAAATATGATAAGATGTAATGGTAATATTTTGTGAGCATTTACTAAAAACCAAAGATATAATTCAAGAAAAAGTTTAAAATGATCATCTTAAAAATAATCAGATGCCACTTTTATTTCTTTACAAAAGTTAGGGACCACTATACCAAGTGTCAGACTTTTTTTTAATAATGTCCAGTTAATTTTGCTGTACTTTTTCTAAAAATTTAAAATTCTTTGTTATAAGGAATGACTCTTTGGGAAGGGGTAAGATTGGATATATTAAAAATGTGGGTGATATAAAAACAAAAAATAATAGAATTTATTTATAAATTTAAATATCAGCTTAGTAAGGAATATCTTATTTCTGGGTTCAACAGCAGAATACTCCTTGAATATTGTAAAACCAGCTTCTTTAGAACTTAAAAAGGACATGGGAATTAGAAAATATACTTCTATCCATATTCCTAGTCAAGTATCTTAACTGATTAAAAAACAGTCAACTAGCTTTGTGAATATGTTTGTTTATAAGGAAGAATAGCAAGTAAAGGGAAAGACTTTAAAAAACCCCTCTTACCTTTTGTCTTAGATTGATACTAAGTATTGGTACCAAGGCAGAAGAGTGGTAAGAGCTGGGCAGTGATTTGTCCAGGGTCACACAGATAGGAATTGTCTGAGGTCAGGTTTGAATCCAGGACCTCTCCTCTCTAGATTTGGCCTACTGAACCACCTAGCTTCCCTTATTGAGAACTTTCTCAGCCAGTTCTTTACTGTATCAAATCTTTTGGCTCTTATGCTCAAAAGAAGAAACACAAACACTATTTCTAGAATTGATTGCTTTATAAGTAATACACTTAAGACTTGAAATTAAAAGAACACTTTCAGATGCTGCAGAATAAAATATATCTTCAGATAGAGAAGGGTATGATGATGAGCCAATGATGGCTCTGCCTCTAACGAAAAGGGTTATGATAAGCCCAAGTGCTCATATTTCTTGAAATATACCATATTTGGGGTCTGAGGAAAGAGGGGAGAAAAGAAGAAGTAAGCAGCAATGGAGAGGCCTCTCTAGGGCAATGGAATCCAAAAGGAAGATGTTAGCAGCCATGAGACAAATGGGTTTGAGACTTGCTTTGATTAAGAGGACTGCTGCCAACAACCTAGTTTTTTGCTCCTCACCCTCAGAGAGAACCAGTCCCTGGGTAAGAGCTGCCTGAAAATTCACAGGTGATTGTAATTCAAAACAGCTGGCCAGGTAGAAAGTATTGGGGCTGGAAGCAGACCCAGAAGCAATTCCTGATGATAACTTAGATATTAGTCTGATTTCCTGACATTAGCCTCATGGAGGGGGTTTCCTAAGAATATGGAGGTCTGAGTTGTCTTTCCTTTTTTTTTTTTTTAAATTTTAAACCCTTAACTTCTGTGTATTGACTTATAGGTGGAAGATTGGCAAGGGTAGGCAATGGGGGTCAAGTGACTTGCCCAGGGTCACACAGCTGGGAAGTATCTGAGGCCGGATTTGAACCTAGGACCTCCTGTCTCTAGGCCTGGCTCTCAATCCACTGAGCTACCCAGCTGCCCCCTGTCTTTGCATTTTTAAAGGAACCTTGTCATTGTAATGTGTACATCAAAAGAACCTCTATGCAACAGAGGTTTTCAATTTATTTCTGTACGACTGAGTCTAATTTGATTCCTTCAGTTTTGACCTTTGGTAAATAGACTATGATACACATTTTCGACCCTCCTTGTACTTCCCTTCATGACATGTCAAAATAGTGTTGTGACTGTTTAAAATACCCATATCTCCCTTTTTATTATTCCATGCTTTCACTGTAAAGCTAATAAAAAATGTACAATTTTTTTCTTCTAGATTTGTAGATTCCTGTGCTCTCCAAATTGCGCAATTCCAACTGTTTACATGTACAAAATTTAGTTATCTTTGTACAATTAAAGGTAAATAATTAGAGTCAAAAGGAAGTGGATGAAGTTTTAAGAAGGTTGATAACTCAGATGCCTTCATTCCAAAGCCATAGGGTTATTGATTTTTAGAGCTGGAAGAAACTTGGAGGTCATTGAATCCAACTCCTTTGTTTTACACAAATGAGGAAAATGAAGCATTGAACATTCAAGCAACTTGTCCAAGGTCCTGCAGCTAATAAGGGTCTGAGATAAACTTTGAACTCAGACATTCCTAAGTCCAAGTCCGATTATAGCCAGAGCTATATTAGAGCTAGCTAGAACCAGCTTGTCATGTTCCCCACTAGTTTCTTTAGCTATTCCTCATATGGAATAGTTTATAAGGTACACATTTTCCTATGGGCTTTCTAAGATCTGTCAGGGTCTCTTTTTAAATTGGGCATCCATATTGCTTCACTGGAGTTTCTGATCATCATTCTATTCTTTTGAGATATTTTAAAATCCTGATTCCTTTTATTGGTATATTACATGTCATTAATTAAGAATTGGTCAGCCTTAGAACAAATGGTCAAAACTGATTGGATTACCTCCCTCAGAGAGGGGTTAGGGCATGAGGTGTGGTAGAGAGGATCTCTCTTCCAGGTGCCAAGAAAGGGGGCATCAGCATGGCAGACAGCAAGATATCTGTACCTCATAGTATGTGATAATTAGCATAAAAGATAAGTAATTCAAATAAAAGATTATTTCTCCAGTGTTAATAACTATCCCTAATATTGAAAGGTATTACTGATTTTGTGTACAATTTAATCTTAAGCCTCCTATCTCTGTTTTTTTAATTGATCTGTTTCACAGTAGCTGAAGGTTCTTATGAAAGTCAGTCAGTTCATAAATGAAAGAAAGATAAATAGATAGATAGATAGAACTTATATTAGTATGTTTTTAGGTCGTACCAGAAACTGGACTATGCACTGGGAATACAAATAAAAGTAGGCAGAGTAGTCTCTGCCTCCAAGGACTTTATATTCTAATAGGGAAAGAAAATGAAAGATTGAAAAGCATCTATCAAACACATATTCTAAGTTGGGTACTGGCTCTGGAATCAGAGAACTAGGGTTCAAATCCTGCTTCTGAACTGTATCTCTTCTTAGACCTTGAGCAAATCACTTAACCCTGGACCTTGGTTTCCTCTTCTGTAAATTGTGGGTTTTGGATTGGATCACCAGTGAGATTGCTTTCTAACTCTTGAGCTATGATCTTACAGAGGCAGCCTGGTTATATATAGTGAGTAGATAAAACGCTGACCTTAGAGTCAGGAAGTCTTAGGTGCAAATTTGGTCTTATACATACGGTGATTGTTTGATCTGAACAAGTGACTTAACCTCTCAGGTCTCCAGGTAACTCTCTAAGATTATAAATAGCAGAATATTTTACACATTCCATTGGTAAAGGGATTTTCCTTACTGTGAGTTAACTCAACCTTAGGACTATTCCAAAACCCAAGAAAAGCAACAACTAAAACCACCATATATGTTATTCAATAAGGGTAACCAGAGGCTCCTAGAATTCTCAACTCTAGTACACATTGAATGAATGTTTGTGGATAATGGTTAACTTTGTATAAGTTGTGTTTCATTCCAACAGTCAACTCTGATCATGTATGATTAGACTTCATTGTTGCTCATGAGTCACAGTAGTTAACTTGTGACTTTAAAACAAAATTGGAGAGGACATTAAGAGAATGCTATAACATTATGAAGTAGGTTCAATGTATTCATTCATGACTTCTCTAAAGGGTAAGGCAAAGGAACATGCATTTATTACACATCTACTATGTTCTAGGCACCATGCCAAATACTTTATGAATATTTGATTCTCATCACAATCCTGTGAGTTAGATGCTGTTTATTACCCTCATTTTACAGGAACTGTGATTGTCTTCATTTTACTAAAACTGAGTGAGGTGACCAGTGGCTTGCCCAGGGTAAATGTCTGAGGCCTGATTTGAACTCAGTTTTTCGAACGCCAGACCCAATGCTCTATCCACAGCTTCAATTATCCATGAAGACATAAAACAGAAAACATGTTTTAGATTGTGGATGAGAGAAAGCTAAGAGGGATAGCTAAGATACTGGAGAAAAAGAATCAGATTCAAAAACTTCTCAGGAAGATGGAATGATGAACAGAAACTGCAATGAAGCATTATGGATGTCAGAATTTTCAGAGGGACATTGAGAGATTTTAGGAGGTCAATAGGAGAATTCTCCACACAGTCTTGAAACGAAATCTTAGGATGAATAGCTGAAGGAACTAACTAGTGTTCTCTCTTCTGGAGAAAAAGACATTTAAGGGGGATATGATAGATTTTTAAATCTTTGAAGGATTTCTATATGATAGAAGTCATCTTCTCCAACTCTTTTATTTTACAGATGAGGGAACTAAAGCCCAGAGAATCTTAAGTGACTTGGTTTAGATCACACAGCTAAGCATAGAACTTGGGCTCAATAACTTCAAGTTAAGCATTCTTTCCATTCAACTAAGCTGTCTTTGAAATTAAGAGGTGGTAGATATTATTCATGATAAGGAAGAACTTACTACCAATTTAATCCATCTAACAGTGGAATAGATTGCCTTGCAAATAATGAGCTTCTCATTACAAAATGTTAAATAGATAAATATTTGTCAAGAATTCTGTAGAAATTATCTCTCCATTGAGAGGTATAGTACCAGATTACTTTGAAGCTCTAATTCAGTGATTCCCAAAGAGGGTGCCACTGCCCCCTGGTGGGTGCTGCAGCGATCCAGGGGGGGCAGTGATGGCCACAAGTGCATTTGGGGGCAGTGAATAACTGTAAGGGGGTGGTTATAGTATGTGACAGGGGGCTCTGGGTAATATTTTTTTCTGGAAAGGGGGCGGTAGGCCAAAAAAGTTTGGGAACCACTGCTAAGATTTTTCTTGTTCAGTCATTTTCAGCTGTGTTGAACACTTTGTGATTCCATTAGGGGTTTTCTTGGCAAAGATACTGGAGTTTTTTGCCATTTCCTTTTCCAGCTCATTTTATAGGTGAAGAATGGAGGCATAAAGGATTAAGTGACTTACCCAGAATCATACCACTAATAAGAATTTCAGGCCAGATTTGAACTCAAGAAGGGGAATCTTCCTGCCTCTGGGTCCAGCATTGTATCTAATGTGTCATCTGGCTACTTCTAACATTAAGATATTAGGTTTATAATGAAAATTTCAGTCATCAGTATACTCTTGAGATCCATTTTTTCTAATTCATTGAAAATTAAGTTAGCCAACAGACTCACAACTAGCTAATAAGTCTTGATGAAGCATTCTTACCATAGTTCCCAGTGCTCAAAGCAACAGTGTTGCCTAATAATTAAGACTGACCAAGAATGGATGATGAAAAAAGAACTACAAGGTATTCTAAATAAAATTATGCCCTTTTAATGATCTGTGATATAAGGAAAGCTTTAGAAGAACCCCTCTGGATGAAACACTTTATATCTAATTGTTCAGACATTATTACTTGAGGCATTTATGAAATTCCTGAAAGATCCAAAAGAAAAGAAAAAAAACCTATAAATATAATCTATTAAAAACAAAAAGCTGGATTTTACTCTAACCTTTTAGTAGTGAGACATCTCTAAAGAAAAGGAAAAATATTATTTAAAAGTATACCTGATTGATATAGCAATTCAGTTTTTAGCTATAATAGAAATCCAAACAAATTAAAGCCATGTTATAAACCACCCTTAAATTTTCAATTTTAAAAGATATTTGAGAATATTTTTTAAACTATCATCTGGATAAGCATACAAAACAGTACACTTAGTGGAAATAAATTAATCAACAGCAGCTTTATGTATTTGATACTTTATCTCCATGATTGGCAAGAACAACCGAGAGTCAAAGTCAATTTAATAACCTACTGATTGTATGTTTTATGAACTAGAGCTCACTGTTTTATGTTGTTCAGCATGATAAATCTGTAGGATGCAGATAGTTTGGGTGAAGTGCTGCCAAACAGATATAGAAAAACCAAAGGGAACACAGAGCTAATTGGAACAGTAAGCAGTCTGGTTTTAATTTGTCTTTATTCCTGATGACAGACTGAGGGAGCTGCCAGGTACTGATGCCTTAGTTTCTGTGACCTGCCTGACGTTGATAGAAATATTATGATTAAGTGGATTGCTGACTGTGTGACATATCAAGACATCTCAGGTCCAGTCCTCAGAACTCAGTGACCAAAGAGAACACCATAGATTAACATGCTGTCTTTTATCTAACCTTTTAGATATGAAGACACAGTTCCCTTTGAAACTAAGGAAAGAACAACAGTGAAAATTCACGTTATGGCCTCTTCCTAGTCACTCAGCTGTTATTCTTTTACTTTGCTACTGATTGTCTTCTCTGGAGGGAAGCGTATGGATTAGTTTTTAAGTGGTGGGGTTTTTTTGTTGTTGTTGTTTTTTTTTTTTTTTGGGTCACCTTTTTTTTTTTTTTTTTCAGTTGAGGAATGAAGTTGATAAAGTAGAGCATGGGAACCGGTGGCCTAAGTATCTAGTTCACTTGCTATGATTTTTTTTCTTATGTTATGTTTCAGTTTCCCTCATGAATGAACTTTGATTTTCAGAGTTGGACTTGGGCCACCAAGTGCTACTTTTTCTCAATCTTCTCTCAAACCCCTCCCCTCCCGCCCCCCAATAAATCTACCATCCTTTATACAGAAGGTCTCAAGCCTTAGGATTGATTATTCATGAATTAGGATATTTTAAACTGTCAGAATGACAACAGTGTCAGGTGCCATTTTGTGTTCAAAGTGAATAAATATGATTAGAAAAGTTGGCTCAGGTTGTGTTGAGAACCCAAAATACTTGTCCCAACTTTTAGGATCATAAATTTGGAATTGGAAGGCAGCTTAGAGATCTAGTCCAACTCTTTTACTTTACAAGTGAGTAAACTGAGGACCAGGGGAGACTTAAGTGATTCCCCCCACCTTGGATATTAAATATCAGGGATAAGGTTTGAACTCACATTCTCATATTTCAGAGTCAATTAATACTCTTTCAAATATGCCATGTTGCTTTGAGTCATGTGCTGATTAATTTATTTGTTATCCCTAATTCAGTCAGATGCTCTGCAGCTACTGGAAGGTCACTTTGTTTTTGGCTCCATTTCAACTGAGTTAATTGCCAACAGTTGAGATGGTGTCATGTTGGGGCATGAGCCAAATGGAATAGAACTGACGAGGACAACTGAGGATTACTAAGAGTTCTCCCAAGATGACTTAACAAATATCTCATGTGGGCACATTTGGGTAAAGCCCAAACAGGTGAGCTAAGGCAGAAAGGAGAAGACAGGTAATTCTGAATAAAAGCTATAATTACAACTGATATTTATGTAGTGCCTTAAGATTTACAAAGACTTTTACCAACATAATCTCATTTGAGCCACATGACAATCCTATAAAATAGTATTGTTATCACTAATTTTGCCAATTAGGAGAATGAGACTGAGAGAGAATGAATTGCCCAGTCACACAACTAGTATATGTTGGAAATAGAATTTATATCTCGGTCTTCCTGAGTCCCAGGCCAACCCTACTTTGATACTCTGTCACTCATAAAGGGGGAAAGGGAGGTTGGGATGTGGAAAGGAACAGCATTCTAGGCAAGGAAAATAATGAATTCTAGATGTAATAGCAACTCATTCATGTGACAGGAAATGAGATATTGCAGAAGTTAATTTTTCTAATAACAGAAGCATAGCCTTTAACTGTCAAAACTCATTTTATTTTACCCATTTTTAGGATGATGTCTCTCAAGGATATTACATTTCCCTGCCTTCTTATCCAGAGTATAAAGATGTGTTACTATTATAATTTAACTTTTCCTTGATGACTCAGTCATCGTTATGAATGTGAAGCATTGTTCAAACCATTCTCCCTTATTAAAGGTACAATAACTTTGACAGGACCTTACTAACATCAATATGATTTTAGTTGAATTTGATTTTTCCATTGAAACAATGTTTTGGTACGAGGTTATATTTCTGGAAGACTACTTGATGCCTAGCTTATTAATGACCACAAATGCTATATTCAGTTAACTACTGAAATAAATGTCTGATCGATTCAACATAAATTTTATCTACATGTATATTTTATACTACCTAGTATAAAGATTTTATACACAGACATATGATATATGTGTATATATGTATGTGTATGTATGTATGTATAGAATTTCATCAATATAGGGAACTTCTTTGGGGGAAATTCTTATCAATGCAAACAGACAATGACTCTAAAACTTAGAAAATGACATGGGAGTACTGAGCTGTTTAAATACATTGCTCATAGTCACATATACACTATGTATCAGAGGTGGGACTCAAATCAAGGTCTGAGGAGGAACTCTTTCAATTAAACCGGTCAGTATAATAATTAGTTATTTGATTCATAATGCATTAATTCATCAAGCACTTGATAGCTACATTTTGCAAAGCACAGTTCTAGTACTAAGTTATTTTGCTTATTTTGATTGTGCCAGTTGGAAAGTGAAGAAACATTTTTGTCAGATTCTTAGAAATCTAACTATATTGATACATAGCATAGATATACATAGACATATGTAAATATAATGTCTATATACCTATATAGATACATCTGAATTATCTACATAGAGGTAATAATTAAACACTTGGCAGCTGATAAGTTCACTGAAAGTGTAGAGAAAAGAGAAAAGGACTAAAGGCAGAACTTTTGGGAACACCCAAGGTAAAGGGGCATGAAATGGATAATAAGCCAGCAAAGGTGAAGCATAAGGATCTACAGATAGGTAGGAGATAAATCAGGAAAGAAGAAGTATCATGAAAACAGAGAGGAAAAAATATTTAGGAGGAGAGAGTGCTCTGCAGTATCATATGCGGCATATAGGTCAGGAACACAGTTCTGACTGTGTTACTCTTCCTTCCTACATTTACTAAACTCCAGTAACTTCCAGTTACTTCCAGGATCAAATGTGAAGTCCTCTAGTCAGTTTTTAAAGTTTTGTGTAACCTGAGTTCTCCCTTCTTTTGTAGTCTTCTTATACCTTTCATTCTGCACCATCCCACTCCCAAACCCCCTGCTATGCAATATGCTGACTCCTGGCTGTTCTTTGAACAATACACTCTATCTCTCACCTCTGAGCATTCATTTTTTTAAACCCTTCCCTTTCCTCTTAGAATCAATACTATGTATTGGTTCCAAGGCAGAAGAGTGGTAAGGGTGGGCAATGGGGGTCAAGTGACTTGCCCAGGATCACACAGCTGGGAAGTGTCTGAGGACAGATTTGAACCCAGGACCTCCCATCTCTAGGCCTAGCTCTCAATCCACTGAGCCACACAGCTGCCCCCTCTTCTGAGCATTCTTGCCAGCTCTCCCTATGTCCAGGATTCTCTCCTTTGTTTCAATTTTTTGGATTCCCATGCTTCCTTCAAGTCTCACCTAGAATCATTTTTGCAAGATGCTTCCCCAATCCTTCTTAATCTTAGGATTTTCCATCTGAGAGTATTTCCTTTATCCTATAGATATTTTATTTTTATATAGTTACTTGCATGGCATAGCTTCCATTTGACTATGAGCTACTTGAAAGCAGGGACTGTTTTTGTTTTGGGGGCTGGTTTTTTTTTTTTTGGCTTAATTTTTTTTTTGGTCTTTGTATTCCCAGTATTTAGCACATGTCCCTCTCCCCTCTCCCCCTCCACCCCTCCATCCCCCCCCACATAGTAGATATTTATTAAATGCATATATTTTGAGGAAAAGTACAAGAGCTTTTGAGCTTCATGAAAGGTTTGATAGGGATGCTGATTCCCAGAGACATTTGTGTTCAAACCAATATTGTTCTAATTCTGAGGTCTAAATGAGATGAGTTGTGGGATATGAAAGGAAAATCCATTTAGACTTAGAATTCCTTTGTTGTAGATAGTCAAATTCTTTAATCCTGAAGCTCAGTGTGCCAAATTTACTTAGTGTGGGGAGGGCCATTGTACCTGTCCTCAAACCCTTTTCTTCCCTCTGGGAGCCTATACTCTATGTACAGACCCCTAGAAAAAGTGGATTGAAGCTACAAAGCTTCAAATTCACATTCAAATGAATTCCTTTAGCTCAAGGTCAGCAGGGTCACCAGGCATATGTAAGTCTTTTTTAAAAGCTGTATTGTGCTGGGGCCTCATTGCTGATTACCTCTTAAACTAATTCAAACCCTGAGAAAAATTCACTTTCATCAAAACACTTAATCTTTCAAAAGGGCTGGAGAAAGTAAATACCTTTCCTTATGGACATTAGATAGTTCCTTTTTTTAAGATTTAGCAATCTGGAAGTCTCCTTTTGTCTAATTCAGCATCCAAGAATTATAACAAAAAAATTTGAAACTTTACTAGGTTGTGCTATTTTAAAATCTTTTTTTTCTATTTGATTTGATTTTTTTCTGTTTTTATTTTATTTCAAAATTTTATTTATTTAATAGAATTTAATACCAGATATCTCAGCTTCTCTCTTCCCTTCTGACACCAAAGAAGGTTTCACCCAACAAAAAGATATGTTTATGTGATTGTGTTTTTTATGTTTCTTTTTTTTTTATTTCATTTTCTGGAGGTGAATAGGCACAAGTTATTCTTCAAATATTAATCTATAGCCGTATATAATGTTCTCCTGGTTCTACTTATTTCACTCTTCATTACTTCATGTATGGTTCTAAATTAAAAAAAAATTAACCTGCTCATCATTTCTTATAGCACAACAATATTCCATCACAATCATATACTACCGTTTGTCTAGTCATTCTCCAAATGATACAGTTATTTTAAAACCTTGTCCCAAATAATGCCTTATCTTTCTTGTCCTTTAATGCTTTCCTTTCAGTTCCTTCCTCTTATCAAAACCAAAAAATTCATTTCACTCTGATTCTGAAAATGCAGACACTGTTCTGCAGGATAGGGGAGCTAGTTGGCTCAGTAGACAGAGTTCAGGACCTGAAATCAGGAAGACTCTTCCTGAATTCAAATTTGACCTCAGATATTCACTAGCTTTGTTACCCACATTAAGTCATTTAACCCTGTTGGTCTCAGTTTCCTCATCTGTCAAATGAACTGGAGAAGGAAATGGCAAAATATTCCAGTATCTTTGCCAAGAAAACTCTAAATTGGATCAGGAAAAGTTGGACACAATTGAATAACAACAACAGTGACTTAAACAGCAAATTAACTGACCAAACAAAAGCCATCTGCATAGCTTGATTCTGGCCCTTTCTCTTTTTTTTCATTTAGGAATTTGGGTGAACAGAAAGCCTTGTTGGACATTTTGGTAGTAACACCAATTTGATAAAGCAACCAGCAGCTACCTCCTTGAATTGAAATCAAGAATGATTTTAACTTCTTGGAAAAATGATTAGAGAGAATCAAAATGTGGTATAATGAATGCATAATCCAGTATTTGGAGCTGTGCACAATACTCTTTGGATTCACAGTTGATTGTGAAATTAGTATTTTGAATAAAAAACAAAATTTTAATTCAAATTAAGGACCATTGGTCAGCTGAAATATCTTAGGGTCCTGAAGATTCATGTATTGAATTAGAATCATAGTTTGGATATGGTAGGGAGGGTTTTGTGGCCCTTTAATAAAAAGAATGAGGGGAGAGAATGGTATAAATGGAAAGAGAAATGGGGAGGGAAATGAGACAAGTAAAGAAGAAGAAAAACAGGAGATATTGAAGGAAGGAGGGAATTAGAGGGAGAATGAATGTATAAGAGCTCCCAGTAGAATACTAGACATTTCAACTAGAACATGGGAAATGGGAACTGTTAAGTAATGCTTTGATTGTTCTTAGAGCAGTTTGACAAGGAAAAGAAAACTGGACTTGGAAGTAAAAGGTGATGTTTGTGTTGCTTCTCTAAGGAAATGAGGAATTCTATGAGGTGGAGGGAGTGCATTCCAGGCATGCGGAAAATAGCCATTGTGAAGGAAAAGAGAGAGAATCCTATATGAAAAGAACAGAGAGAAAACCTATTTGACTAGAGTATAGAATATAAGAAAAGAAGTAATGTATCATGATTCTGGAAAGCTGAATTGGGGGGTAAAATTGTAAAAGGCTTTCAAACTCAAGTAAGGGAATTTATATTCTATCCTAGTAGCAATCTGAAGCTGAAATGTATTGGGTAAGGGATTGACATGGTCAGATTCTCACCTTAGAAAAATCACTTTGGTAATTGTGTGGAGGATGGACTGGAGAAGGGAAGAGACTTGAGGCAGGGTGACCATTTGGGAGGCCATTGCAGCACAAGATGATGAGTGCCTGAAAAAAAAAGAGAGAGGGGATCAAATATAAGATATGTTACATACTTCACGTTTTTTTGTGCAGGTAGAATGAGCTAATGGATATAGTAATGCTTTGTAAATTGATGCATTTGTCTATTATTATCACCCATATTCTGTTACTTTTGCCTTTAGTATTCCACGGAATATTGTGACCAATTTAGGATTCTTGACAGACTTCCTTAAAAAGTATGGGAAGACATTGAAGAACAAGCTGGGTGAGCCAGTGTTGGTAGATGACCTTGTGGAGAGGTCAAAGGAGTGGAGATGAATAAATCTAGAGAAAAAAAGGCAGACATCTACCCCGTCCCATCTTTTTCACCTTAGATCTCTTAATTTGTTGGTATGGAGAACTCCATATGATTTGTCATGGAGAATGGCAGATGCTCTGTAACTTAGCATCTCATAGGATTTCCTGAGGACAATAGGAATGATTTTGCCTGTGATAACACACTAGCTAGCTGGTGTCAGAGGAAGGACTTGAAACCTGGCCTTCTTGACTCTAAAGCTACTCTTGTTTATTTATGAATGGAAAGAGCTTTTATGGGAGAGCAGGTGATGACTCCTATTTTTCTTTTTTATTATCTCCATTGAAAACAAGCTAAATTTTTTTAAGGAGTTGAAAGTTAAAAATAAGTTGAAATAAATTATGTCTAATATTAGAATGAGTGATCAAGAAAGTTCAACATTCTCATTCCTATGGCATAAAAATCAGCTGCCCACAATTTAATCAATCAGCTGAACCCAGTTAAAGTGTGTTCCTTCCTAGAGAACAGGCCACTGCCCTAGAAAGTATTTATATTAGATTGTCTGGCGACCCATCTCTTTACCACTATATAGTTGACACCAGATTGGCAAATACATTGTTCAGACTATTATTTCCTGATCTATTCAGTCTGCATTCATTAAACATCATGGTATACTCAACTTCATCAGATGACATACAAGTAGATGGAGACAATAGCTTCTGTGCTTCAGTCCATGATCAATGGACTTTAAGAGATAAGATATAGAAACAAGAACTTTTTTCATGAATAAATTTATGAATAGCCTTTATAGTTTGATAATCCAGTTGAAAATCATAGGATGATGTGATCAGAGGGATTGTAGAAGTTATCAGTGCAACCTCCTGTATTTTCACATATAAAGACATTGAGACCCAAAGAAATTAAGTCATCTGCCCAACATCCCATGGACAGTGTGGCAGACCTAAGATTTTGAAATCTGAATCCAAAATCAACAACCTCTGAATTATTTTTTTTTATTTTTAACTGATGAAGAAAATAAGGCCCAGAGTGGTTTGTTGCTTTACTAATGTCACAGATACTTAATAACAATAAGAAGGACACTTCTTGATTGATATTTCTCCTAGAGACCATAACTGTTAGAGGAATTCAGAAAAGACAGTAATCACTTGGATTGCTATTAGATGTCCTACAGGAGATGAGCTTTGACCTTGGTCCTTTAACAAAGTATAGGTTTTGGATAGGTGAAGAGAGGAGAGAATTCTAAGCAAAGGGACTAGTAGAGGTGTAAATACAGAGGGATTTACTATCAAATTATGGGGCAGCATAGATGGAAGGAGCATTGGTTCTCTGGTCAGAATATCTAGATTGGTTCAGGAAGACTCCAGTTCAAATCTGGTCTCAGACATTTATTAGCTAAGTGACCCTTAAGGTTAAGTCACTTAACCTGTATCTACCTTAGTTTTCTCATCTGTAAAATGGTGATAATAATAGCATCCACCTTGAATGGTTATTGTGAGGATCAAATGAGATATTTGTAAAGTATTTTGCAAATGTTAAAAGTTCTATATAAATGCTAGAATTTTTATCATTGTTACCCCATCTCTAATACTACCTATGTGAACTTGAATGAAATCATTTAACTGTCCTGTGCCCTGATATCTTCATTAATTAAGTGACTGATGAATTAAATTAAATTAAGTGGCTTCTAAGGTTTGTTGTAATACTGTGATATGTGTGAACTAAGGAAATAAACCTGACCTGCTTAGAAGATTTGTGTTGGGAAGTGAAGGGATATAAGATTGTACAGGCAAAGTAGGTTAGTGATGGATAGATAGCTTGAACTCCAGCTTCATATGCTTGTATGTAGGACCTTAGGCTCAGTTGAGATAAGTTGCAAAGGGCTCATGTAGTTACTCCAAGAAGGAGAGACAGGAAGAAAGAATGTGTTAGCTTGTCTACTAGTTGGCAATCAGCTTGGCTAGTACATTGTTCAGATTAGTATTTCCTGATCAGTTCTATTTGCATTCATTAAACACCAGGGTTACTTGGCACTATATTAGATGATATCACATGAGGCCAGTAAGTATTTGCAATCTTTCCAACATTGGGGTCTTTTCCATTTTATAGTCTTTTCTTCTTATGTGGTCAAAGCTTCGGTTTCAGTATTTGAACTTCCAGTGAATAGCCTGAATTAATTTCTTTAATTATTGATGTAATTATTGTAAAGTTTGAAAGAAATTATGAGGATGGAAAGGGAAATTGTTTTGGAAGAGATAATTGTTGTGGTATTTAAAAAGTGCCAATGGAAAGAAAGAAGAGACTATGCGAGACATCTCAAATTAAAATAATTGCATTTTCTAAATGATACTGCTTTCATCATAAAGCATTGCTAAGGGATAAATAGTACAGTTCTTATTTTATGATAAAAAAATAGAGAAAATTTAAAAGGTATGTTTTAGTCAAGAGGCAGAGACATTCCTGGAATACAAATAGACCTGTTTTTATACAACAGAGTATATGTAGACTGTGAGGTAGTTAAAGGGGGCACAGTGGATATCATGTTGGACTTGGAGTCAGGAAAACCCAAGTTAAAATCCTGTCTCAAACTCTTTTCTTACTTACCTGTATAAGTCACTTTTGTTGTTTAGTCCTGTCTGACTCTTCCTAACTCCATTTAGGGTTTTCTTGGCAAAGATTATGGAGTCCTTTGCTATTTCCTTCTTCGGCTCATCTTACAGATGAGGAAACTGAGGCAAACATGTTGCCCAGGGTCACATAGCTAGAAAGTGTTGGAGAAGAGATTTGAACTCAGGTCTTCCTGACTCTGCACCTGGCACTCCATCCACTGTGCCATCTAGCTGCATTTTTTAAGTAACTTAACACAGAGTAAACTTACCCTCTTTCTGGTTGCTGTTTCCTCATTTGTAACAGAGGGACAATAAAAGCACCTACCTCAGAGGACTGTTGTGATCAAATGAGAGTGCATTGCAAAGTGCAAAGGAAAGTGCTTTGTAGACCTTAAAACTCAATGTAAATACTCTGTGTCTTTAGTAGTAGTGCTCCAGTTTCTCTTTGTGGAAATGATGAACCCAGCCTTATCAATACAGACAGATTTATTTTGTATCACTGACTCTTGGGAATTGGAGACATTGTTTAAACTTTCTCTCTTTCTTGACCTTAAAGTAGATATTTTGTTATTCCCTTAGGAATAGTTTTAAATACTAGTGGCTTTATTCAGAAAATGTAATTAATTTTTTTAAATGTGACTCACTAGAGCTCCTAAAAGGCATTGTATTAACTTAAGGTATTACTATTAACTAACATCAGCAGTCTTCTATATTGGATTTGTCTTTAGTTCCCTGTGGTTCCTGTGGGTAGAATTCTTGGAACAGGCAGATCAATGCAACAAGTAATATATCACAGCCTGGACAAATCCCCAAGCTATGAAAACCTAGTGCTCCAAAACTCAAGGCCACACCCTGCTCTTAGTCTGCTGAATGACCCTCAGCATTTCCTAGAAATAGCCCAAAGACACAAAACTGGGAGGGATAGTTAATAGGCTGGATTACAGGATAGAATCAGCATTCAGAAACATTTCCCTGGGCTGGAATGATGGCCTAAAACTAAGGGGAGAAAATGCAATAGAGAAGCCTACACTTGGGTTAAAAGAAAAACTACACATGACCTTTACTTAAGTTAAATCTCTTGAATCCTAAGACTTAGCTTAACTGCAGTTCATTTGAAAATAACTGAAGGGTTTTAGTTGAATATAAGCTAAAGTCTTTGTGAATTAACCATGCTGATATGGCTAAAAAACTGGGGTGTAGAGTACAATGAAGGTAAGAATATATAAGGGGTCCCCCAAAATTGATGCAGTTTTAATTTAATTTAATTTCAGAGAGCTGTTACTTTGGATCCCCTTCATTGTTCCACCATGCTCTGAACTGGTCAGATCAGACCCGAATTTTGTCATCAGTTTGGGCCCCACATTTTAAGGAGGACATTGAATGTATAGGAACAAATTTGGTTTGTGGAAGAGAATAATGTTCAGAGGAGACAGGACAGTTAGCTTCACAAATTTCAGGTTAGTCTGTGGGCAACTAGATAGTACAGTGGACAGAGTGCTGGACCAGAGTATGGAAAACTCATCTTCCTTCTCAGATACTTATCAGGTGTGTGATCCTTGGAAAGTCACTTAACACTGTTTGCCTCAATTTTCTCATCTGTCAAATGAGCTGAAGAAGGAAATGGCAAACTGCACCAGTATCTTTACCATGAAAACCCTAAATGGGTCAACTATGATGGAAACAACTGAACAGCAACAATTTGAAGAAGACATTCTTTTTAGCTCCAGAACAAAGGGCAAGATGCAAAATACACAGGAAGGATAATTTATAGCTGTCCGCATATGGCAACATTGCTTTGTGTGAAGTGGTAAACTCTCTAGGATGGGGACCTGTCTATATGTGTACATGGAATAAGGTCCCTATCATTGGACAAGTTGTTCAGATATTTGAATATAGCAGTTAGATATCCCCTGACTCTTTTTATTCAGACTAAATCAATCAAAAAGGCATTTACTAATTGCCTACCATATGCTAGGCATTGTGATAAACTAAGTAGTGCCAGAAAAATAGAAAGGTCAGCATTTAGAGTTGGTCTATGTTGAAGAAAGGAATTCATTGACAAATGTTGAGTTTCAGATAGGTTAAGTGATTATGCTCTTATGCAGCCTCCCTAACCACCTTCCTGGTACTACCCCAGACCAGTGGCCACCAGAGAATATGTTAACAGCTCCCCCCTTCTTCCCATTCCACTCTACCCACTGCCAGGTTGAAACTCATGATTTAATATGGTTTGGAGAAAGAGCAATTTTTTTTTGGTTTAGATTAACCTTCACATGCCTCACTCCATGTATTATATTTTCTTTTCTTTTAAAAATTAGTTTTTATTGATATCTTTTGTTGTTTCATCATCTAAATTTCCCCCTGTGTTCTTCCTTCTTCTCTTAGAAAACTATCCTATAAAACAAAAATTCTGAAAAGAAAAAGAAAAAAATAAGTAAAACTGGTCTAGGAATCTACAGGTCCCAATTGAAAGGTTACAAAGCCTCCTTGAGACTAAATCATTCAGGTAAGACAGTTGCTTGGATATCCTGGGATTCCTTGAAGAAAGCCTGGGATCCTTTGGCCTGTTTCATAGTGCATAGATTTACCAGATTTCTGTGGTCAGCTTGGACAAGAGGTAGAACCCTTTTCACACTTATATAGAAGATGCATGAAGGTAGCCACTCTACACAGTCCATGTTCAGTTTGAATTGACTAAAGTTTATTAGTCAGATATGACTTATCAGCTGAACAGGGCATTGAAAACTGAGCTATATAGGATAGCTGAATCTATAAATACATTGATTACCCAACATCCTGCAATGCAGTGATAAAAATAAAGGGACCATATATCAAACACTTGTGGACTCAGACTGTCAGAGAAGGGGGATTCAATATGGAATTGTTGGAGGAAATTTTGTAGGGCCAACCAGTGAAGTAGAACAGGGGGGAAATATTGAACTGAAAGGTGCTTTAAAAGATAGTTTAACCCTTTCTTTGTCTATATAAAGAAACTGAAGTCCAGTATAGGAAGTACACTACTTGTTAAGTATATCCTGAATTAGAAGTTCAAAATAGGTGTTGAAAAAAAGCAGCAGTGTGTGAGATCAAAGGATCCAGAGAACTAAAGGGCAATATAGATAGTTCTTTCAATCATAGGTGGTGAAAACCACATGGGATCCTGATGATTTTTGTAGATTGCCAAGACACGGAAGCCCTATCTAAGTGGACTCAGGAATGTGCTCATTGTCAGGAGATTCTGACAGCTGGAGTAGAAGCCCTCAGTTTGCATCAGGCTCAGGATTCGAGATGGGAAAAGGAAGGAGATAATTATTGGTAGTGCTTGGCTGCTGTGGATAGGTCTCGTCAGGGGTGTGCTGGTAAAGTTTTAACTACTGGCTCTCCCCAAAATGCCACATACTTTTAAATTTAGTCTCAATTACTAACATTTTTTCCATCAATTCCTTAAGTTTAGATCACCAACAAAATGATAAATCAAGGCCTGATTTTGTAGTATTTGTTGGTTTCTAAAGTATAAATGATCACACTGAAAATATGACAAGTGACTCTTGAGAGCTGGTATGGCTTGCTCTAGTAAATTCCTGGACTGTCCAGTATAAGGAATGGTTATAAATGGAGTATATTTTTAGGTTGAAGGAAAGAAGCAGTAAAGAGGCTAATGGGACAAGTACTCCATAGTCCTCCCCTTCTTACCCCTATTCTAATCTGCTCCACGTAAATGTCCACAGACTGCCCCTCTAGTCTTGCAAATGGAGTCCCTTGTTCACAAGGGGCTAAGAAAGAATGTGTGGAGAGTTCAGTGTGACCCTTCTCCAATGCAGAGTACAGGTCAGACCAGGCAGTGGTGGGTCAGGAGTGTCATCTTCAGAAACAGAGAGCAGCATTTATTGTGTCATGTTTCAGAGATGGCATGTGACTCTCAGAGTAGGATAAAATAGTGAAAAGAGCCTGCTCTTGGGAATATGAATAAGACCTGTAACGTGTACTTGGTAAGATAGGTTGGAAGCAGACTAAAGAGAGGCTGGAATGCCTGGCTACGGCTTGTGGGGGTGGCTTCCTCCATCTCTTGGTTTGATGATTCAGTCTGAAGCCAATGGGATATTTCCCTTGAGCTCTCACCCTCCTCTGGGCCACATAAAAGGGAACATTCCTTTCAGTTTGACCGATTATCACTCATTTGAAATGCTTCACTCTGCCCTGCCCTGGTCTTCCTCCTTACTACCCCTTCACAACCCTTTCAGGGTCTCCTAGCCTCCAGTCTCTCTTCATTCAACTTTGTCCTCCACTCAGCAAGCAAAGTGATCTTCCCAAAGTGAGAGTCTAATCCTGCCACCATCCTGCTCAGTAGATAGTAAGTTATCTCAGAGATTACTTCTAGGATCAAATATCAAGTCCTTTGTTTGGCGTTTAACGCCCTTCACAACCTGACCCCATTCTCCTTTTCCAATCTTCCTAAACACTACTGCTCTCCATGCACTCTACCATTTAGCCATATTATCTGACATGGTGTTCCTCACTCTGTCCTCTTATCTTTTTTTATCTTTGTACTGGTCATTTGCCATGCCTGAAAAACTCTCCTTTCTCAACCTCCAGCTCTTAGAAAACTTTCTTTTAGGACTCAACTCAAGGACCACCTCTTCCAAGAAGTCTTTTCTGCTCCCAACCCTTCACCTTGTGCCATTTCCTCCTGTCAAGGTTACCTGCCTTCTACACTATATTTATCTTGTAGGTAGGTTCTGATTTATAGATGTTTTCTCTCTCATTAGAATGTTAACTTTCTGAGGACAAGGATTGTTTTTACTAGTTTGTTCGGGCTATTGCTTTGGCACATAGTAAGTGATTAATAAATGCTTGGTGATTGATTGTCATAATGACAGCGTCGCCCGTACAAAATTCCTAAAGAACTCTTGAAACAACAGAGGACTTTATAAAAAGGCGAATGTGTTTGTAGAATTTGGGAGCATGCAGGTAACTTGACAAACCAGCAAATTGATGGTGTGTCACTTTTCCCATCGCGAGGAATTCATTCCATTTTTTACAGAGAGGGCATGCTCTGTCATCAGCCTCCTGTACCTATTTTCTTCATCAGATTCACCTTCCACTTGAAGTTTTTGCTGGTTCCATACATATCCATCAGCTAGAGCCTCCTCTGATTTCAGGGTAAGTGTCATTTGGGAAGGTGAAGCTCACCAGACATCTGGCCCCAGACAAGCCAAAGTCCAAGGCAAATGTTGCTAATGCAATTTTATTTTTATTCCATGAACTATCCCGGAGTACATGTTGGAAAAATCTCAGTTTAGGCCCCCTGGTTTACTAATTCCAATTTCCATGGTTTGGTTGGTTTAATTTACAATTCTGATGCCCCTGTGCAGCCAGTTTTTAAAAGCTGTTTTTATTATGGCGTTATTATTAAAATGTTGAAGCAGTTAAATCTATGATCCAATCCAGTTTCAGAAAATCCAAGCACCCTGGCTAAAACTACAACTAAATGCAGTGATTTGAGGTGGGGCCTGGGGGTGGAGGAATAGGCTCTTACTGCTACTGGCAGAATTCCATTAGCATGGCCTCCATTCTTTAAAAGTCCCAGCCAGATGAGACCTCAAGCTTGCAACTGGTTCAGACTCTCACTTCAAAATACAGGAGACAATTGGTTGTCTCCCCTATTGGAGAGATTCTAGGGAAGGAGACTGCACAGCTTCCTTCAGCATGTAATTATTCTTTTAATTGCCCTTACTATCAATAAGCTTCTACTTTTATATGTGGATGGATCATAAGTTTCTTCTTAAGGAGACACTACACAGGATGATCTAATCCCAATAGAACTTTACCAAAAACAAGAAAATTCAGCTCTTCAGTTAACATTTTGAGAAATAAAGGGTGTAATCAATTTGTATTTAAGTTTGATCTTTATTTAATTCAAAGTGTTAACAAAGTAGATTATTAACCATGGGGATTTGTAACTGTAGTGTTCATAATCTAATGTCAACAATGAACAGCTAAGTTTGTAAACTGTGAAAATTTGAGCTGTATACATTCTTTTTGTTCATTTAATGTATCTGGCTCCTATCCAGCCATGATTTAATCCAGCATGATTATTTTATGAAGCTTTCATTGTATTATCATTTTTTAAAAGCCACTATTATTGGGACAAGAGGAGAAGGAGTTAAATTGGGTTTTAAAGAAAAGCTCATGGAATGTCAGATATAGAAGAGAATTTGAAGATCACTTATTGTTCTACTTTATTTGAAATAGAGGAAGCAAGGACTCAAGGAAGAAAAGTCATCTGCTTCATCACTCAACTACAAAGTGAAACTTCTTAGACTATAACCCTAGGACTCCTAGTTCCTGGTCCAGTCTCCTTAGCATTTCTGGTACTTCTTTTCTACCCAGAAATATCCAAGAATGACATTGGTGAAAACTGAGGCATAACTTGTCAGGATCCAAAAAAAGCCACTATGAAACTATGCACACTGCCTTGATCTTGAGAATCTCTGTAAGCAGAACCATATTAATGTGTGTTTAGTCTTAGAAGTAATTCTCATAGGTGCAATAAAGATGATGTGATGGAAGAAAGCAAAAGGGAAGGAGAATGATGCTCATATATAGAAAAGGAGCTACATCTCAGGCTTGTTCCCTGCTTCTCATCTTGGCCAGGAGAGCCCTGAATTGGGGAATCTTGACTCTAATCACTGCTAATGATTATAAATTAACTAATTATTACTCTTTATCACTTAAAGTAAATTCATATGCAAATTAAGACATCACCCCATAATGTCATTGGTCCTCTTTGAAAACAGACAACAATTAGCAGAGTGAGTCTTAGAACCCTTTTCTCCTGATACCCTGTTCAATTTTTTGTTGTTGTTGTTGGCTATCATTCCTTATGATATACTTTGACTAAAACCACATGTTTTTGGTTCCTTCTGGACTCTGTTCTCCATTTGTGGGTCACACTCTACCATCAGTAACAAAGGAAGACTTTCATTCCCAGTACAGCTTGTACTCTTATAACAGAAAAAGAAACCAGTTTCCTTTCCTGGGATGGAAAGAAGACCTGAATTTGAGCTTAGAAGATTGTTTGTTCTTTCTTAGGCCAGGTCAAAGGACACATGGATCAGAAAATGAGATTCAGCTAGGAATATCTCCCCCACACCCCCAGAACAACTAATATAAACCTACTTTAATATTGTTTAGGATCCTCATTATATTTGCTTTGGAATGAATGTGGAAAGTTGACCCACAAAGATTCTAGGATTTTTTTCTTTAAAGAATTGAATTTAGTGACTGTGAAAATTGCCATAACAGACAGACTTGGATAAAGAAGTTCTAGAAAAATTTTAGAATAGACAAAGCAAACATTTTATCCAGTAAAGACTTACTCTCTTACTCCTTCTGTTCATTTGCTTGATAGATTATGCACTATCCCCCATTGTACCCCCTACTTTCCCATTGCTTTTGTTCCCTGTTTATCAATGTCCTCTAATCATCCCTGTGTGTGGACTTGCTACCCATCCTTAAATGCCACCTGATGAAATCTCCTTTGATTCCCTTATCCTCTACCAAATCTGAAGGTCTCAATCTTCTTCTGATTGCAGAACACTTGGTATTCCTGTTGTGCACTTACTAATTTCTGATTTGTACTGTAATATTTGTCTTCATAAGACTTATCTCTTCTAGACTGTAAGTATCCAGATACCAGGAACTATATCTTATTTATCTTGGTATCTCCTCCAGCCCCCAAAATACTGAATTCATTTCAATTATTTTTGTTATTCAGGTATGTCTGACCCTTTGTAAACCTCATTTGGAGTTTTCTTGGCAAAGATACTAGAGTGATTTGTCATTTCCTTCTCTAGTTCATTTTACAGGTGAGGAAATTAACACAAGGTTAAGTGACTTGCCCATGGTCACACAGCTAGTGTCTGAGGCCAGATTTGAACTCAAGAAAATGAGTCTTCCTGTCTCCAAGCCCAGCACTGTATCCATTAAACCACCTAGCTTCCTGCATTACACAAAGCACTCAATAAATATTTGAATTCATGTTCGCTAGTCCAATTCTTTAGTTTTATAAGTGCATTATTAAGGTCGACTGCTGATTATTATTAACTTAGATTTAGAGTAGTATCTCTGTATCAAGAGTGCAAATTGGAGGTAAAGTTTCCCATGTACATACATAGAATGTGGCTACATTGCTATGTACAAATATATATCCTATGTATATACAAAACATTTATTTGACGCTTCCAAAGAACTGGTTTATTTAACCCTCTCTAAATTAGCAATTCTAAAACTATTGGGAATCTGTTATGTACAAGTGGGAAAGATGTGATTTTGATTTTTAAATTCTTTATAAGCCAGTATTTAGAGGTATTCTAGAACTAGCTCCGTGGTACAGTGTATGGAGTGCTAGGTCTGGAGTCAGGAAGACTGATCTTCCTGAGTTCAAATCTGGCCTCAGACACTTATTTTATTAACTGTATAACCCTCAGGGTTAGCCACTTAACTCTATTAGCCTCAGGTTGTTCATCTGGAAAATGAGATGGAGAAGGAAATGGCAAACCACTCCATTATCTTTGCCAAGGAAACTTTAAATGGAGTTATGAAGAATCAGACACAACTGAAAAATAAGAACTATTTCAGAAGGGAACACCATATCTGGAGCTAGAGGGACCTTAGAGGTCCAACCCTATTTATTTGTACCTAGTCTAATGCCTCATTGTAGAGGTAAGGAAGCAAACTCCCCCAAAGTAAAATGATGTGTTTAAAGTCACAAAGACTGATGATGATGGTAATAATAACTGATATAGACAGGTCAGCTGACACTTAAATCCCAAACCCTTGTTAAACATGATCTCTTAGAAGAGACTGATTTCTACAAGCCAAGTCTGATACACTCCCAAATTGCTGCTGACCAGGACCCTTAGAATCTTTAGGCTTTGGTAAGAACATACCTATAAAGGTGAGTCCTGAAAAATAAAAATACAATTTTGCTCCAGACAGAGAGCTTCTATATGGGATATCACCCTCTAGAGAGGCATGATAGAATAATGGACAGAGTTGGAAATCTTTGGATTCTTGAAGCCTGGAGTTGAACATTGTAACCATAGACAGGTTACTTAATGTGTCAGTGTCCCAGCAAAACCTCTGAGACTACAAGTAACAGATGAGTTACAGATCTATATTGGTGAAAAGAATTTCCATACCAGGAATTCTCTTCACTAAAGAAATCACTGGTTCAGACTCTCTTCTACCCTTCCCAAAAGAATGATCACAGAGACTTTAAGGAATTCTTAGCTCAGTAATGAACATACCAATCCGCAGAAGAGCAACTGCCAAGTACGTGGAAAATAAGGGGAACTATTAGCTCAGTAATGCACATACAAATCTAGTAAAAGTTGAACTGTATAATGAAAATAAAATTCTTGACAATAATCCTAAAAATATACAGTATACATGCACCAGTCTGTTGCAATTTTTTTGGAGGTGGGGGGAGCACTTAGAGGTTTCCATAGAAGAAGCAAACTAGCCATTAAAGCTAAGAAGCAACATTATTTAAATTACATTGGGTGGAGCAGCTAAATGGCTTAGTGGATTAAGAGCAAGGCTTAGAGACAGGCTGTCCTTGGTTCAAATTTGGTTTTAGGAAGGTACTTCTTAACTGTGGGATTCTGGGTACGTCACTTAACTCCATATGCCTAGTCCTTACTACTCTTCTACCTTGCAACCAATATATAGTATTGATTCTAAGAGAAAAGGTAAGAATTGTTGTTGTTGTTGTGTGTTTTTAGAAAGTTAAATTTGGCTGGGGTGAGCTAGGTGGCTCTCAGTTTATATTTTAAGTACAATTTAGATCTGAATAGGTGATAATTCTATAGTGGAAATTGTCTCTATTTAAAATTCAAGAGGATGTTCAGGTGATTTGTGTAACAGTTTAGTAAGTCAATGCCCTGACCTGGAGACACAGGAGGTCCTGGGCTCAAATGTGGCTTCAGATACTTCCTAGCTGTGTGACCCTGGGCAAGCCACTTAACCCCCATTGCTTAGCCCTTACCACTCTTCTGCCTTGGAACCAATACACAGTATTGTTGCTATATTTGAAGGTAAGAATTAAAAACATTGCATTTAACCTAAGTCAAGAGAAAATACTTAATTTGAGATACCTGGGGAGAGGAGAGTATGAGGGCAGGAGAAAGAGAAGAAGGATTTCTTGGGGTCTCAGTACCTGAAAGATGAAGCTAACCTGAATCTCCAAAGGGGCAGGATCCATTTGTAACTTTTCAATAGGGGAATGAAAACAAATTATCTTAAAACCATGGTTCGAGGAGGACATTTGAAGACCATGAGGAATACTCTCTGGGTCTGTGTCCAGATTATGCCAGGTTTTCATTACTCCTCCCTGATCTGATACAGGTAGATATGGGTCACTCCCACAGAACTGAGCTGTTCCAGAAGAGAGCTTGGTGATAAGATAGAGCTTTGGGGTATGGGCTGTCTGGTTTCATGGTAGGTTCAAATTAGATAGGAAGTTAAAAGTGACCGGCAAGGAGAAACCCACATAGGAACAATGGTCTGTATGTCATCATCTTGGGATTAGAAAACTAAAAATGAGAATCTCTCATGGTAAGTGTGTGCATACTGCAATGCCTAATCAGCAAAGAAAGCACAATAAGAAAGGGTGTCATCAAAGATGTGTGTGATTGAAAATGATGATGGGCTGGTCTTGGGATAAGAGCAAAGGCTAACTAATGGTCAGCAAGTATGCATTCTAATGAAGTCAAGAAAAAGCAAGGAGGGTGTTCCTAGCATACTGGGTAACCTCCCTGATGACATTGTGGAGGGACATGTAAAAGATCAGCATAGGATGGGAAGATGTGAGTGGGTTAAAATCTGCTTTATTGGTGGTAAAATCCTTAATAATAAGATATGATAAGATACTTAAACTATTAGCAATGAGTGTTGAGTCAAGATTGCCTCATCATACTTTGCATGAAACTGCATTGACTTATTAAAATGTTATTTAAATGTTCTGAACATGTCCTTGAATTTAATTTTAGACCTAAACAGAGGCATTTCCCACTATAGAATTATTCCCTGTTGAGATCTAAGTCTTACTTAACAAAATATTTAAAAAAATTATATGCATGACTTTGAAAGGAAACAGACCTTGGATTATCAGTTAATTTCATTATTCTACAGTTTTCTCATTTGCAAAATGAGGAGAGTTAATGATCCTGGCTTCCTTCTTGTTTTAGGTGGTAGAGTGGGAAGCATGTTGGACTTGGGAGTTAGGAAGACCTTGGATTTCAATCCTATCTCTGATACTTATATAACTTTTAATGTGACCCATGGGAAATCAATCTCCCAACCTCAGTTCCCTCATTTGTGAAAATGGGGATAATGGAACACTTATTTTAGTTATGGTGGAGGAGCAACAAATAAGAGAATATATGTAAAGCACTTTATAAATATTCAGGCCATCATTATAATTAATATCATCATTAATTATCATAATATAAATTAGAAGCAATACCATAATTGAAAAGCAATTATAATAATCATAATATAATACAATACATGTAATATAGTATTATTATTTGTTGTTGTTGAGTCATGTATTTCTGACACCACTTAGGGGGTTTTCTTGGCAAAGATACTGTAGTAATTTGCCATTTTCTTCTCCATCTCATTTTACAGATGAGGACCTGAGATTAGGAAATTAGGTGACTTTCCCAGGGTCACATAGCTAGTAAGTGTCTAAGACTAGATGTGAACTCATGAAAAAGAGTCTTCTTGATCCCAAGCACAATGCTCTATTCACTAATCTACCTAGTTGCCTTATTGCCATAGTATTATAATATAAGTAACATTATTATAATTATACATTATAATTACTATTATTATAATTATGTTACTATGGGAATCATAAAATAATAATGATAGCAGTTACAACTGCTATCATTATTATTTCCCATGATTCTGTGGTGTATGTTGAATGCTTGGCAACCCTGGTATCAAATTTTCTCTTCTCCTTGCCCCACTTAAAGTTAGGGCCAGAGGCATGGGGAGACTGGGAACTTTCCATTCTGTTGACAAAGATGTATTGGGTGCTAGTTCTGTGGGCACTTAAACAAGAAAGGAAAAGCTCAGTCATGAGACAACTTGAATTCGCAAAGGATCAGAGGCAAAGAAGTAGATAGAAGGAGAGAATACATTGGTAAAACTGCAGTAGAAAGAACATTCAACTAGGGGATTTGAGTGTGACTGAGTCTCAGCCCCAATGCAGTATGATTTTTAGGGCAAATCGCTTAAGTTTTCTGGGCCTTTTGCTTCATATATAAAGTTTAGAACCTGGAAGAGATAACCTCTTAGATTGTTCCCAGCTCTAATTAATCTACACTTCTATGAAAAGAATTTGAGAAAATGGAGAATCATCAGTCCAAAGTGGAAGTAAGGGTCAGTAAAATTGGGGTAATGGGCAGGTCAAAGGAAGATCCTGAGCCTGGAGAGTTATGATTTGTCTGGCTTCATGAGAGGGCACACCTGTGCCTTTTAAGCCTGGCTCTGTGGGCCCTAGATGAGCCTCAGCTGTGATTGCCTCCAGCTCACCTCTGCTGCCTTCAGGATGGGAGACAGCTATGTGGAGATGAAGGCAAACCCAAGAAGAAAGTGGCCTTGACCTTTAGAAGAAATAACTCCAATTATCTGAGTTTAAATGGTTATCAGAATGAACGAAATCCACATACACTTCAACGAAATCCATTTAACATATGTCACTGTTTATGTAATACTGAAATACTTATGTCTAATTGAGTTTCTATATTTTGTTTAGGTAGAAAATGAATATTGACTTTGTCATCTATTTTTAGTTTACCTTGGAAATTGTAAAAGGTGTGCAATGTACATTCTGGTTATGTATTTGTCTGGGGGCCAGGAACCACTTGTAAACTTCTTTTTTGAAGAGTGCCAGTGATCCAAATCCTCTGACCTCTTTTTTACCCTGACTCTATTCAAATTCTCCAGAGTTTCTTTTTGAACCTTTGGCTATGCCTTCACACTGCTTGGGGAGCAACCCGGTCAGCCTTCTCCCCATCTTCATGACAACCATTAATCTATTTGGGGACGCTATTTTGCCTTCCCTTGGGTTTCTTGTCTTAAAGCTAAACATCCCCAAATTCTTTAGCCAATCTTCTGTTCATCCTTCTCTAGACTCACTCTATTACATCAATTATTTCCTAGTGCCTTACTATCAAGGCACATAAGAAGCACTGAGAAAATCAAGGATGTATAAGACAAGGAAGATCTTTATGACCCTAGAGTTTGGAGTCCAGTTGTAGAGAAAAGACAAAAAATATGAAGTCAGTAGCTTAACAGAACCAAAAAGACCCAAGGCAAAAACCATTTCCAAATGAATTATGTAGTTAATAATTGCTATGAAAATTCAGAGGAAAGAGACAGCACTTAATGGTGTGTGGTCAAGAAAGACTTTGCATAAAGAAAGTATTTGAATAATGTCTTGAAGAATGAGTAGGATTTGTTTTGGTAGAGGAGGGCATTCTGAGAAACTGACATAATTTAAACTCAATGAGCCAGTAAGCTGCATTGGGGGTCAGGGTGGGGAGGAGAGGGGAGAGAGGCAACAAGTAGCAATCATTATGTGCTTTAATTTAATGAGTGTATATTAATTAAAGTGTATATTAATTAAAAGAGTGTATAATGAAATTAGGTGGACCCTCACTTCGAAGACCATCTCAAGGAGATGCCCTTTGCGTGATCACTGATGCTAGTCTAAATGTGAACAATCCCAAGTCCCACTCTCTTGCCTACACTATTTATTTTTCCTTATGTGTGGTATGAAGGAAGGCTTATTTCTCTCCAGGATCCAGGTAAACTCTGGAAAGAAGCAGTGTAAGCTTCAACTATGTGTCATCTTCAGCTATTCCGAATGTAGCCTAGAAACAAAAAGGAGAAATAATATTTTTGCATTCAAAATAGAAAAGACAAAGTCTGTGCCTCACAACTCCTCCACATGGCTTTTGGGGATACCTTCAGACCCTTTCTTAGAGCCTCTTCCCATTTACAGTCACTGGTTTCTGAGTAGTATACTGACTATTAGAACCAATACATTAGAAAAGTGAGGACAACTAAGTGTAGTCAATGGTATCTCAAGTAAGGATGATACTATTGATTTTATATTGCTGTACTGTTCATAGACATACTAGAACGTTAACAGTAACAAGAAGTATGGACTGATAGCATAATAAGGGAGAAGACAGAAAAAACTAACCAAAAATCAGAAGTATATCATTAAGTATAATATCCTGGAGCATCTCCTACAGGGTAATATAGCCCTATTTGCCAATTTGTTTATTAATCCCTCACAAGAATAGTAATTTTTTTCCCTATAGGCTGAAACCACAGGTCCAGTCAGTCCATATCCATCTATTTGCTATCCTTTTAGCCCTAACCCTCTACTCAAGGAAGACAGGAAGTATATATTTCATTAAAGAGAGGACATAAATCACAGATTTGAACTGGCAAGGAATTTAAGAATCAGTTAGTCCCGACAAATTAGGAAACTGAATTGCCTAGAGACTAAGTGACTTGCCCAAGGTTACACAGCTAGGAATGTACAGAGCCAGGACTTGAACCCAGACCATTTGGACTAAAAACTCTTTCTACTGCTTCCATTTTACTTTCTCATTACCATCTACAGTGATTAAACTAAAGCAAATCTTGGTACTTAAAGGAGTAAACTTACATTGTCTGGAAAATTCATACATGTGGAATTTCCATCCCTAGTAGAGATGGAAAAATGAAATGTTACTGTGTTTTGTTTGGGTCCAATTTTTTCTCCCCAGGGAACATATGTTTGAAATTACAATGGAAATTGGTGGGAGGGAAAAGTATAATATAGCCCATTGCAAAAATTCATTTTACAGAAATCTCAGAGGACCATATTTCTTCTGTTAAATGAGGTACACCTATAACACCTCTTCTTTTCTTCTCTTCCTCAGAGATATATTCTAATGGAAAATAATTTGTCCTTAATCAGACTATGGTACTCATTACTAGAATGCCTCTAGATTCTTATGGATATTCTCTGCCATCATGCTCTAATGAGAAAATAATAATTTTAAAGTTAAACATTTCAAAGATGTTTCATTTCCTTTGGATACCCTTAGGAAAAGATGAGAAAGGTGGAGAACACTCAGAGGACTTGAACATATTTACAGAAAATTCCTTGTATTTCGTTTTGCCCTATTTGTAGACATCAAGAATTACTCGGTCGGATGAGGATAAAGATGGTGGCTGGGATGCCTGGGGTGCTTGGAGTGACTGTTCTCGGACCTGTGGTGGAGGAGCATCTTATTCTCTGAGGAGATGCTTGAATGGAAGGTCAGTAGCAGAAATGAAGTTTCTTGCACTTAAGCAAGCAGTATCTTTGGATTACATTGGCATACACTGCAAAACCAAGTATTATTGCCATATGAAATTCAGTATGCCAAGCCATTAGAAGGGCTGTGTAATTATGATGCAATTTAATAGAAAGTTATTAAATATGTACTGTGTCAGGGCACTGTTCTGGGTGTTACCAAATGGAAAGATGATTACATAGACCCTTCGCTTATGATTTTTTTACTCTAGTAGAGAGGGAAAAAACCATTACTCAAATAACTAAAATGAAAATTCTAATATAATAGCTGAGAGTGAGGCAAAGTATTGGACCTGGAGTTGGGAAGACCTGGGTTCAGATTTCTACAAGTTTTTCTTATGATGGGCAGTGATTTAACCTCTCAACCTGAATTTCCTGATCTATAAAAGATGGAGATTAATCTACATATTAGGTAGTAAGCTATGAATAATGCTTGAGAATGAGAACAGGGACAGTGTCTCCCTCTTATATTTACATTCCTGGCACCTTGACCTGGCATATGCCTGGCACATAGTAGACAATTAATAAATGTGTTTTAATTGATTAGTAGCATCTACTTAACAGGAGTCTTGTGAAAATCAAATGAGATAATATATATATATATATATATATA
>NC_058131.1:608125172-608183136 GCF_016433145.1 Gracilinanus agilis | reverse complement strand
TGAAAGCTTTTGAATTTGGCAATAATATTTCTAACCGATTTCTTCTCTGGGTCGAATGTAGTGGGTGTTCTATGAATCCTTTCAATGTCTATATTGCCCTCTTGTTGTAGGACTTCAGGGCAATTTTGCTGAATAATTTCTTTTAGTACGGAGTCCAGGTTTCTATTAATTTCTGGTTTTTCTGGAAGACCAATTATTCTCAAATTGTCTCTTCTAGACCGGTTTTCTTGGTCTGTCACTCTCTCATTGAGATATTTCATGTTTCCTTCTATTTTTTCAGTCTTTTGACTTTGTTTTATTTGTTCTTGTTGTCTTGAGAGATCATTAGCTTCCAATTGCTCGATTCTAGCCTTTAGGGATTGATTTTCGGCTATAATCTTTCGGTTTTCGGCCATAATCTTCTGGAATTCCTTTTCAATCTGGTCATTTCTGGTGTTCAATTGCAAGATTTTACCTTTTAAACAGTTATTTTCTTGCCAGATCTCTTCCATTTTCCTAAAAATCTCAGTTTTGAACTCTTCCATAGCTTGTGAGGAGTTTTCCTTATTTGAGGAGGGTCCGGATGCTTGTTTGTTCTCCTCCTCTGTTTGCTCGGTTGTCTGGATTTTCTCTATGTAAAAGTTGTCCAGTGTTAAGGGCTTCTTTTTCTTGTTGTTATTCTTTCTCTTCTGACTTTCCTGAGGTTGGGTAGCCATCATTAGCCCAGCAGCTTCTCAAGTTTATCCTCACGCTCAGTGTCTGTCCGAGGTCTATTGGTACCTGAGGTCTGAGATCTGGTTTTTTCCAAGGTCAAGCCCCCTGGTGGACCCCCTTGCTTGATCCTCTGCAGGAGGTTCCTTTACAAGTCTCAGTGCGCTGCTTCCACAGTCGTATACCGGTCTGCACTGGTTCCCCACTCAGGTTTTCAGAGCTTTAGTTCCTGGCTGTGTCTGCCTCCACCCACGCCTCCGCCCGTGCCTGTGCGCTCTGCGCTGGGCGTCTACTCTCTGCCCTCGTGCTCAGATTTCGCTTGGGTTCTCTGGCTTATTGGGGTCCTAAATCTTGTTGCTCTCAGGAACAGGCCCCGGAGCTGCCAATGACTCGATGGGTGCCCCAAACTTGCTCTATTTCTTTTTAGCTGGCTTCAGAGCTATAGATTTTGTGTGTGGAGGGGTTGGGGGTGGGGTGGTTGCTCAGCCCGCGATTTAGTGAGAGCCCTTTATAGCCTGGAAATGTCTCGATTCCACGTACCTTCCACGCTGTGCCCTGTTGTGGGGTTCCTCCATTCGTCTGGACTTGTTTTTATGTCCCCTTGTGGAGTTTTGTGTGTTTTGGTCAGGAGAGGTTAAGAGCTGCTTCTTACTCTGCCGCCATCTTAACCCAGAAACCCTGCCTGATAGATTTTGCTCCACCCTTTTACCTTTACCCTGTGTATGTCTACCTGCCACATGTGTGTTTCTTGTAGACAAAATATGGTGGGATTTTGGTTTCTAATCCACTCTGCTATTTGCTTCCATTTTTATGGGTGAATCCATCCCATTCCCATTCAGAGTTATGATTACTACTTGTGTTTTTCCTATCATTTTGGTTTCCTCTCCAACTCCTGCCCTTTCTTCTTTCACTATTTCCTTCTGTACCAGTGTTTTGCTTTTATTCAGTTCCCCTAATCCCCAACCTTATTTAACTTCCCTTTCCACTACCCTCCTTTCTTATTCCCCTCTTATTTTTCTTTAGGATCTATTATCCCTACCCCTTTCTCCTCTCTTTTTGTACTCCCTGACCCATTCCCCCTCTTGGTTTTTCCCTCTCAACTTTTCTTTAGGGTAAGATAGATTTCAATATCCCAATGTATCTAGATGCTCTTCCCTCTCAAAATTGATTCCACTGAGAGTAAGGTTTAAGTTTTATCTATTAACACTCTCTTCCTCTCCTTCTTATAATATTATTATTCTCCTCCCCCTCCCATGCGCCTCTTTAAGTGTCATAAATTATCCTATTTTTTCTTATTCCTTCAAGTTTCTCTTAATGCCATCTTCTATTCCCCCCTTTTCTTTTTTTGAATGTCATCTTAAACCACTTAGTACCCCAACCTCTACCTGTGAATAATTCTTCTAACTACTATAATAGTGAATACAATTTTTGACAGTTACAAGTAACATTTTTCCACATAGGAATATAAGCAATTTGATCATATTGAAGCCCTTAAAAAAAAGAAAAAATTCCCCTCTCTTTCTTAATTACCTTTTCATGTTTCTCTTGATTTTTGTATTTGGACATCAAAATTTCCATTTAGTTCTGGTCTTTTCTTTATAAATACTTAGAATTCTTCTATTTTGTTAAATACCCATAATTTTCCCTGGAAGTATGTAGTCAATTTTGATGGGTAGGTGATCCATGTTTGTAGACCCAATTCTCTTACCTTTCTGAATATCATATTCTAAGCCTTGTGGTCCTTTAGAGTGGAGGCTTCCAGATCCGGGCTATTCCTGATTGGTACTCCTTGATATCTGAATTGTCTCTTTCTGGCTTCTTGTAGCATTTTCTCCTTAGCTTGGAAACTCTTGAATTTGGCAATTACATTCCTGAGGGTTATCTTTTTGAGGATTTAATATAGAGGGTGATCTATGGATTCTTTCAATGTCTATTTTTCCCTCTTGTTGAAGAACATCAGGGCACTTTTCTTGGATAATTTCTTGTGGTATGATGTCAATGTTTATGTTTATTTCTAGGTTTTCAGGTAGACATATGATTCCTAAAATTTCTCTTCTAGACCTGTTTTCAAGGTCAGTCATCTTTTCAGTGAGATATTTCATGTTTCCTTCTATTTTTTCATTTTTTGACTTTGCTTTATTAATTCTTTTCCACCCCCTACAATTTGACTGCAAAAAATATAATATAATAAGTTGAGACCCTTGCAAGGTTAAATGAAATTTTTTTTGGCTTGAGAGATACTTTTGTGAATACTTATTGATTGATTAGCTTTATATATTTGTAAGCAATTGAGAATGGATTAGTGAATAAGAAAAAAATGAAAATGAATTCTAGGGAATGGTAACAGGGGAACATTCCCTTAGTTGATATGAGGGGATGTAGTCAAATGCAGGATTACAGGCTTAGAGGTAGAAGGGATCTTAGCAATGACTGAATATAACATGCTTATTTTAGTGTCAGAAAGATTAAGACCCAGAACGGTTAAGTTATATAACCAAGTTAACAGAAATAATAAATGGCAGAGGTAAGATTCAATTATAGATTGTCTGATTCCAAATTCAGTGATCTTTCCATTGTATCATACCTTGGCAAGAAGAACCATTTCTTGGTCACAGATTGTAGCAAAGACAAAGAAAATGGAAGATGTGAAGCATGTGGGAAAACGGGAGGATTTGAGGGAGGGCAGAATTTTAGAACAGAGAAGGAGCTCATGTGGATGGAAAGTAGAAGGAAATTCTTGTTTCTTCCTTCCTTTTCTGAAAGAGAGAACCAGAGTTTCCTATTTCAAGAGGGAAGAAGCTTAGAAGGCTTGAGGAAATAAAAAATTTGAAATCATTGTTGTGGAGAATGAGAAGGGTCAGTCCCAAAAAGGATAAAGGGATTGCCATACAGCAGGGAGTGCCCAGTTGAAATTGTATGCGGATTGGTAGACTTAGCTGTTATAAGAAAAGTTGGATTTTGAGGCTTTAGAATTAGAATATTTATATGTGATGGGTAAGAACAGGAAATTTAGAACAGAATGAGGCAATTGAGTGAAAAGAAAAGCCATATCACAAAATTAACACGTTAGGAACTCGATTTAAATCCCACCTCTGTCATTTGCTACTTGTATTACTTTGAGCAAGTCATAGCCTTTCTAGGCCTCACTTCTCCCACCTGCAATACTTAGGTTTTGAATTAGATGATCTATAAGAGCAATTCCAAATGAGATGCTCTAAAATTTTAAAGAGGTTTGATAATAGAGGGGTAATAGGTGGAATAAAATAGAAATTACTTGCCTGGTTGTCTTTCCTCGATAATACTGATAATTATTTAATATAGAAAAACTGGTCCCTGTATAGCAGGGGTCAGCAACATATAGCTCTTTCTGCAGGAGCCATAAAGTCAATTTTTTTAGGTGCTGTTACAGGAGCGTGCATTGTTACAGGAGCTTGCACTATGAGCACTGTCCACCTCTCATGAAATTACATTTTTTAAAATGTGGCATTTATGTCTCTCACGACCAAAAAGGTTGCCGACCCCTGCTGTATATTATGGCCTTTTATTTAGATAGATAGTATCTGAGACCTGGCCCCTTTGATTTTGGAGTGGCAATTAGGTGGCAGGCAAAGCATTGGACTTGGACTCAGGAAGTCTTGCAGTTCAAATCCTACCTCAGACACTAGCTGTGTGACTTTGGGCAAATCACTTAAATTTCTCTCAGCCTTAGTTTCCTCATCTGTAAAATCAGAGATAGTAATAGAACATACCTCACATGGTTTTTGTGAGCATCAAGTTAGATAATATCTGTAAAGTGCTTTGCAAACCATAAAGCACCATATACCTGATAGCCATATTTTGATTTCTTTCTTTTTGTCAATTTTCATGTGGCTCATGGCTACCACCACCGGTAGTGAGAGAAGGGTAGGTCGATTCCAGGACTTTGGTTTTTGGGGGACACCCCATCTCTCTCTTAGCTACAAGTGAGTTTGAGGCTAGAATTATATAGATCTACTATGCATCAGTTATTAATATTTTTATGGTAGTATATAGAAAGCTGCTTTTGAAGCTAGGAAGACATATGTTTAAGTCTTGCCTCTCAGACACACTATGTAAAATCCTGGGAAAGTCATTTAGCTTCTCAAGTGCCCTAAGCTACTCTCTGAGATGATAAACTATAGAGGTTTGTAATCTAAATTGGTCAAAGAAGAGCCCCACTGGAAGCTAACAATGAAATCATTGCTTCTTTAAAAAAAAATCAAAATGCTATTTTAGGTTCTCTAAGCCTATATGTAGGACATCTAGGGAGCACAGTGGAAAGAGCGCTGAGTCTGTATTCAAGAAGACCCATTTTTCTGAGTTCAAATCTGACCTCAGACACGTATTAGCTGTGTGACCCTGGGCAAGTGATTTCCCTCTATTTGCCTCTATTTTTGACATTTATAAAATGAGCTGGAGAAGGAAATGGCAAACTCCATTATCTTTGCCAAGAACACTCCAAATGGGGTCACAAATAGTCAGACTTGACTGAAAACAATTGAACAATAACAAGACCCCTTCTGATTCTAAAATTCATGATTCCATGATCTCTTCTTCTGAGGTGAACTTTTTTTTTTGACGTGAACTCTTCTATGCCTCAGAATGAGGCCCCTTACCTATTCCTTCTGAAACAATATAAAAGCTCTTCAGAAACCATAAAGCATTCTACAAATGGAAGGTATTGTCATCATCATTATAAAAATGAAGTGTGGTCTAGTGGTTAGAGCAAAGACCAAGAATGAAGAGACTTGGGTCCAGTTCTTGGTTTACTCAGAAACATGCTGAAAGCCCTTTGGCAAATTTCCTTGCCTCACTGGGTCTCAGCCTTATAAAAGAAGGTCTCCTTTCTGCCTGTGTAGGTTGTTGTACATATTTGTCTAGAATCAGAGACGACTAGAAATAATGGGGCAGGATGAACCCTTAATAAACCATAATGTCTAGCTCTCTACCTTTAGTATGGCCATACTTAGTATTCCAGACCCATTCCACTATTTAACAACCCTCTCTATAAGTCTGGGAAGTACTTTGAGATGTTGAAAAGAAACCCAGAGTAGTATCACTTACTTCTTTTGGAAATCTTAGGGCTTCTCTCTATCCCTGAACAGCCTCAGAGACATATAAAGCATTTATAAATCTTGAACCTTTGTGGTCAATCCCTTCTGGAAGAAGGGTACTTCTTGGGAAATTGTACTCAAAACAAAAGATGCCCTAGAACTTTAAAGTATATGTGTGCTTCATCTTAAATTCAACATTCAGGGAATTTGGGTAGACATGATTTTTACTTGTTAATTTCTTTGTGAATTGTTATTTTAAAAATTCAATTATATTTAATACCTTTTGGCTAGTTTGTGCTTTGTACAGTAAGACAGCCAAAAAAATCCCTTTCTATTGAAGAACTTGTAATATGATACTCTAGGCAAGTACCAGCAATGAAAAATACAAGGCTTAAGTTAGCTTTTATTTTAGAAGTTAATATCTTTTTCTTCTAAAAAACATATACTAGATCTTTAATACACCAATATTTGAGTCAAGGTACACTACCAGTATACTAGTAATTGTGAAGTGACTGCAATAAAGTGTAGCAATATAAACTCCAGAGCAATTTTATTAATATTTTTAATGTATTCCCATGTGGAAACAGCATGTGTTTTCTATGCACTGATAAATTTATGGTTTCAAAAGTATTCCATATCAGGTTATTATGATTGTTGTAATGAGTAGGAAGTACATAGTTGTGAAACAACATTTTCAGATTGTTGTATGCTGTAATGCTTGAAGAATCATTAGCTTTCACAGTCTTTGGAATGAAATTAAAATTTTCAGGTTAATGCTTTTGTATCTTGGCTACTATGGGTCAAGGGAGTTATTTCTAGAGTAAGCTGGCAAATTCCTCTATAGGAAATTTGGGCTCTTATGTCCTTAGCTTTCAAATAACTTGCATTTCATTTTGTGCCTGGATCATAAAGTGGTTATTTATGTCCATGTTAAGAGACTGTAGCATAACCTTGCCATATCAAGTGAGGCCAGCCAAGGGATTGACTAAGTGTTGAATCTGAAAAGGCCTCTTTTTTAACATAAGCAAAATGAAGTAGTGAAGAAAAAGAAATCTTCCAGAAAATTTTATGCGTAGGGAAGGGTTGGGAGAAAACCCCTTTCTATTGAACCAAATTTAAGGGGCTGATGGGGACCCTAATATACCCACGAGCAGTTAATATTGACTAAATTTACCATATGATTGTTGTATAATTTGTTGAATTATATTTCCCTTTGTTAAATTTGAATGGTGTTTGTTTTAGATGAAACCTTGCTTTATAGGTTCAATCGTAGAAGTTCAGGACTCAATCTGTTTTATTTTTTCTTTCTCAACTCTTTTGCTTATAATTAGGACAAGCTTTCACTAAGTGGGGATGGTACCTGAATTATAGAAATGTGGTCCAATTAATAAGCTTTTGTCAAAGGCATAAATTTCTCTGAAAGAGAAATTAGCACCATTTTCTTTTAAAAAGTATTATACCAACTTGAGAATTAGAAGAAGGAAAAGGGCAAAAGGAAGGGGGGAGAGAGAGGAAGAATGAGAAAGAGGAGAAGGAGGAGGAGGAGAAGAAAAGGAAGACAAAGAAAGAATGAGGAAAGGAAGAGGGGAGATAGAGGGAATTTAGTTGTTAAAAGCCTAGTTGTATTCTTTGAAATCTGTATGTAATAATTACTTCCGATGCAACTTCAAGTGAATTTGCAGCTATTGGCTATATTACACATTGGATCAAATACAAATAATAAAGAGCTCCAGATTTCTTAAAAACAACATGTCTATCAGGAGAAAATATTTTATTAAACTTTTTTTATTTTAATTTCCCCCCAAATTACTTGTAAAAACAATTTTTGACATTAAATATTTTTGAATCCTGATTTTTTCCCTCCTCCTCCCCTTGAGACAGCAAGTAATCTGATATAGATTTTATATGTGTAATCATGTAAAACCTTTTTCCATATTAGTCCTTCATTTTGTGGAAGAAAACTCGAACAAAAAAATGAAGGAAGAAAATGAACTATACTATACTTTGGTTTGCATTCAGCCCATCAATTCTTTCTCTGAAAGGAAATGGCATTTTTCACCATGAATTCCTTGGGATTGTCTTGGATCATCGTATTGCTGTTAAGAGCTAAGTCATGCACAATTGTTCATTGTACACTATTACTGTCTACTAGGTAAAATCTTCTGGTTCTGCTCACTTCATTCTGAATCAATTCATGTAAAGTCTTTCCACATTTTTCTGAAATCATCCTGCTTGTCATTTCTTATAGCAAAATAGTATTTTATTACAATCATATATCATACTTAGCTATTCCCTGATTGATGAGTCTCCCTTCAATTTCCATTTCTTTGCCACCACAAAAAGAGCTGCTTTAAATATTTTTGTATATATAGAACCTTTTCCAATTTCTTTGATCTCTTTGAAATATAGACCTATTAATAGTATTGTTGGATCAAACAATATGCACAGTTTTATAGTCCTTTGAACATAGTTTCAAATTGCTCTCCAAAATGGTTGGATCAGTTCACAACTCCACCAAAAGTGTTTTAAATTTTCCCACACCCCACCCCCATCTGTCATTTTCTTTTTCTGTCCTATTAGCTGATCTAATATGTATCAGGTGATACCACAGAGTTATTTTAATTTGCATTTCTCTAATCAATAGTGATTTAGAGCATTTTTATATGACTACGGATAGCTTTGATTTCTTCTTCTGAAAATTGCCTGTCCATATCCTTTGACCATTTATCAATTTCTACCCATTCTATACTCTTTTGTCACTTGGGTATGACAAACCTTTTATGCAGATCTTTTAAGTTGTCTTGAGCTGAAAATTTGTTTCTACCCTATCTTTTTGTTAGGTCTGCTGTTCCAGCATTCATTTTGAGGTGTTGATCAAATCTTTTTGGAGGGCAATTTGGGAGAGATCAAGAGGGTCCTCTTCTTTCCCTTCCATCTTCACTCTCACAAAATTTTTAAAAGAACAACAAACATAATTTAACAAGGTTTAAATCAGTTCAGCTGATGTGATGGGGTTTCATCATAGTTATTGTTTTTGTGACATGATTTCTTAAAACAGGTTGTTTTACAGGGTACCTTTTCGCTGGATGAATAAAGATAGTAGCTTCAACACCAAATGAAATCCATTTGATACAGCTAGATAATACAGATCTTCTCTTAGAGGGAACTAAACCCTTTGTTTTCTGGATAGCTGTGATATAAGAATTGGAGTTAGATGACAGGTTTAAATTCTGAATCCTTTGTTTACTTGGAGAGGTCAATTAAACCTTTCTAGATTAAATACTCCTCATTTGTAAAACTAGTAGATTGAAATTCTAAAGTTCTTTCCAGTTTTGCATCTTATAATCTCTGACCTAGACTAAAGCAGAAGAAACTTACTTTAATAGGTTCAAAAATAGCTCATTATAGCACTTTAAGGTTTGCAGGGTGTTTTACGTAAGTTTTTTTATTCATCCTCACAACAATTTGTGAGATGGGTAATATTATATCCATATTAAAGAAGAGGAAACTGTCCATGGTCACACAGTTAGGAAGTACCTATGATGGGACTTGGTCTTGGGTCTTTCAGATTTCCAGGTCTGGTGTTCCATGTACCATCTTCAAGATAATTTCTGATGAAAGTAATCAAGGCTTTACTTTTGGCCTCTGCTCAAGTTGAAGATATAATATGAGGAACATTGTATATGCAATGTATGTTCACATAATATTTCCTTTGTTCTAGATGGGTAATGTAAATAAGATACAGATTTTCAGGTTTATAAAGAAAAAAATTCTCATGTTCCTTCTGTACTAGAATATAGGCTCTGACAAAAAGTTATAAATTTTAGATTTACTTGTTTGCCACATATATAGAGAGACAGTTGAAGGAAAGTAGAAACTAAAACCCAAGAGAGAACCTGGGGAATTAAGGTTAGGGAAGAATAATGGAGAAAACCTATGAAATTTAGGATCCAAAAGATCCCGAGAGAAGATTGAGGAAGAGTGAAAACTTCTGTTTATATATATTTTTGTTGTTGTTCAGTTGTTTTATTCACATATGACATTTTGTGATCCCATTTTGGGTTTTCTTGGCAAAGATATTAGAGTTATTTACCATTTTCTTCTTCAGCTCATTTTATAGATGAGTAAATTGAGACAAATAGTGAAGTGAACTTGCCTAAGGTCGCAGCTAACAAGTGTGTAAATACAGATTTGAACTCGGGTTTTCCTGACTCTAGTTCTGCACTCCATCCATTGTGCCACCTAGCTTCCTTTGGTTATGTATTAAATATATATCAGATTTCCAAAGGTAGTTATGATGGTGTCATCCTTAGATGTGTAATTAACTGGGCATACCTGAAATATACTAGGGCTGAGATAAAGAGGATTTCTTTTTAGAAATCTCTGAGAACTGTGGGCATTATAATAAAAATCAGCTTGTTAATTTAAGAGAGAATTTGCAAGGAAACATATCAAATTTAAAAAATACCCCAGAGTTTCATTATACATGTCCCACTATAGCAAGATATTCAACTTAATGCAGAACCATCTTGGTTCCTATTCAGAGAGTTTTGTTACCAGATGGTTCTTATTTTAACCTATTGTACAGATTGTCAGCATATAGAAAAGGTTGAGGAAGGAGGTGAGTGGAAGTGGGTTCAAAATGCTGACAGATATCTTAGAATTTATTTCTATTGTTTGCAATTATTGGATTGAAACTTTATGTTTCCTTGTTTAAAGTAATATTTTGGCATAAACTTGATGTGACAACAGAAAAGGTGGAGTTTTTGCCAACGGGAACAATCCATCAAAATACTACCCTGGCACAAGTATCATTTTCATTGTGTCTCCCCTTTCCCTTACTCCCCTGACCAGAACTGATCTTTCTCTCCTCTGAACTCAAATAGCACTTCCTTTATACCACTCGCCCACAGAGTGGGGTGATGAATTGAGGGAGTCTTGGAGTTAGGATATTGTGGTTTCAAATTCCACCTCTGACATCCTGGATGTGTGAGGCTGGTCAAGTCAGTTATGCTATCAGTGCTCCCACTTATTTCTCTAAATTTTAATGACAAAACAATTGGCTGCATTAAAAGAGGGAGCTTCTTTGTCAGAGATCTCTATGACTGAAGTCCAGGTTTCCTTCTTCATTCCCCTAAATAGACAACCAAAAATCATGACACAATTTCTGTTGTCTTTGTATTTATATGACTATCGCTCAATAAACTATAAGCTATTTGAAGTTAAGGATCATTCCTTAGACATTTTTGTGCTTCTTTTACTCATAGAACTATGCCAGATATACAGGAAGGGCTTATTAAATTTTTTGAGTGAATGAATAATATCATTCCCACTTGTCTACCCTCAAGTTCTCTCTTTTAGAAGACTGGCGTGTCTTTCCTTGTATACCTCAGACTAAAAAATATTTAAAATTATTTGAAATTGTGAAGAATTTTAAATGAGTAAAATAGATTTTAAGACAGAAAACTGTTCCAACCCCTCCCAAACAACCAGACTCGTGGTTTCCCTTGAACCTGGGTTTTCCCCTCTTGAAAGCATTGCTCTGAAAAGATTTTGGCCAGCTGTCAAAGAAAGGGAAAAGCCAGAGAGGGACAACCACTCATTGCTCATTCCCAGTAAAGAGGAAGGAAAGGCATAAAAGCTTGGCTCCATCATTCACTTCTAGACAAGGTTTACATCATAATGAGTGACATATTTTAGACTATGCACAGAGGCATAGAAGCACGTTGGATTCCTCTAGTTCCCTTCAAACAGGATTTCTTAACCATTGTTATATTATGGATCCTTTTAGCAGTCTAGTGAAGCAATGAGCTCTTTCTCATAAAGATGTTTTCAAATGCATTTAATAATGCATAGAATTACCAAAGAAACCAATTACATTGAAATGCAGTTATCAAAATATGAAAAAACCACAAGTTCATAGACCTAGAGTTAAGAATCTTTACTAAAAGAATTATAAGACATTAAAGACAAAGGAAGCTCTGTGGAGAAAGGAAGAATGAAATATTTTGTATTTTTGAAAGATCTTGGTGAAGATGAGATGTAGAAATAAATACGTAAAATCTGTCTAATTCCACCTGTCCTCCAACCTCTTTTTATTTTTACATTGGAGGCAGTTTATATAATTAATTACTAATGGTTGTAATGATTAAATCCATAATTAATTATTATAAAATACAACATAAATACACATTAACATATAATTAAATAATAATGGTTATAAAATAAATAATAGAAATAATTTAAATTCAGAATTATTTAAAATTTTTATAATTGAACAAGGATCAAATGATTTTAATAACTGAACAACTATTAAGTAATTTTAAAAACTGAACACTTATTAAGTGTTTGAATTTTTAAAAATTATTAATTGTTAAATAACAATAAATTTGAATAAATTCCCATTTGTTTTGTCCAGAATAGAATCTTCTCCCTTCACTAAATACTACTCATCGTGGTAAGTTGGTGACTGTATGTTCTTGAAGGTCATGTCTGCCAGAGGTTTTAAGCATAGACCCAGTGACATATGGTTGCTCTAAGATCAGAAAGGCTTGTTGACAAAAAACTACCACCAGGAAAATTTTGCTTAGAGTAACTCATGAAAAAATAGCATAAGCTCCCTGAGGGAAGATTTTTGTCTTTGTGTTCCTAATGGGTACCAGAGCACCTTGCATATGCTTACTGCATGATACCTGGCCTATTACAGGTGCTTAATAAAATGCTCAATAAATTGATTGAAATGCAAGTATCCACCAAGTTATGAAAGGGCTCTGATTTGTCTTCCTGGGGGCATCCCCACATTAGTGAAGTCACAGACATTCTCCAGAACTGGGGCAGCAGTATGGAATGGAAAATAAAATGAAACGCAAGAGTTAGGAAGATCTAAGGTTCAAAGCACAGCTCAAAAATTTACCATGGAACCATGGACATCAAAACCTCTTTTAGCATCAGTTTCTTCAACTGTTGCATTGGGTCTAATAATAGGCACCTAGCTAAAGGGAGTCTCTGGAGGATTAGATGAGATAATCCATGTCAAATGACTCGTAAATCTTAAAGTACTACATAAATGTGAATGGTGATTTTTAATATCATTATTAATTACTACTCTTTGTAGTAATACTGAAATAAAGTCTCTCCACCTACTTAATTTCACATGATAAAAATGTGCTAAATGACCATATTGCTTATGTTGTGAATAAAGAATACTTGGGCTTCCAGGTGGCACATTGAATAGAAGACCAACCTTAGTGTCTGGAAGACTTTTCTTCTTGAATTCAAAGCTGATGTCAGATACTTATCAGCTGTGTGACCTCGTCATAGAAATGCACAATAATTCTCCCTACCATACAGGAACTGGGACTTTTCTACTCCAGGGCCCTGATATAATATTTAATACAGTATATGAAAATAAATTATCACAGATACATTCTTTCATTTGAATTTGGTCTAGACATCCACAGCTGTTGGTGCTTTCCTATCAAAAGTTACTTTCCCTGAATTCTGTGTTTATTTTATATATAATGATGTCCCTTTCAATTCTTTCCTCCAATAGAACATTCGCTCCTGTAGGGCAGGGATAGTTTTTACTTTTACATTGCCTCCCAGTGCTTAGGATTTTGGCAGGCATAGAGTAAATGTTTAAAAAATACTTCTTGTTTAAAGCTAAAGTCTTTTAAAAATAAAGTGAAACATGCTGGCAATCAGATTAGAAGAAGTAAGTAAGGTAGAAAACAATCATTTATTAAACACCTACTACTATTGTGCTAAGCACTTTACAAATATTATTTCACTTAATCCTTACAACCTTAGAAAAAAGGCTTAATTATTATCCCCATTCTATAGTTGAGGAAACTGAGGTAGACAGAAGTTAAGTGACTGGAAAAGGTCACACAGCTAGTGTCTGAGGCCCGACTTGAACTCAAATCTTCCTGGATCCAATTCCAACACTGTATCCACTGTGCTGTCAACTGCCTCATATATAGAGAGAAGAATTTGATCATTGATTTTGAACTGGAAGAAGACTTTAAGATCAGCTGGTCTGCCAGTCTCATTTTAGAGATAAGGAAACACAACTTAGAAGGATGGAAGTGACTTGTCCAAGGACATGCAGGTTTACTTTTTACAGAAAATCATTATCTTGTTTTTGCTCGTGGATGATCACTACTTTTATTTAGAATCCTTATCTCCTTTTCTCTATTTAGGAGCTGTGAAGGGCAGAATATTCGATACAAAACCTGCAGCAATAATGTAAGTGTTGTAATGTAAAAAATATATTCTAATGAAACTTTTAAAAGACATATTCTTGTGGTGTGTATTTAAAAGCTAATGGTGCATAATACTCTTTCCTCACTCTCTTGTTACTCATTTAAAGAGATTTGACTGTTCGCCTAATTGACCACAGATTTAGAATTTACCCTTCATGAATGCATGCTTTACTGCCAAATTGGATACAAAATATTTCATGTGAATTATAAGGAAGTTACACATTTGGGGAGAATTCATAAGAACTTATCCTAAATTGTTCAACATTAAGATATTTTAAAAAGACGTTTAAGACTTCCTTTTACCGTTTTTAAAGCAGTAAAGATCAGAAAAGATAAAAGAATATCTGTCCTTCACATAATCTGCTCACCAGTTTAAAATGATCATTTGACTTCCAGTACTTAGATTAAGATGATAATTATAAAAACTCTTTAGTTTCTGTTTAGTCTGGAGATTGTGAGGGATACTTCATTCCAAATGAAATTTCTGATATCAGTAGTAAGCATAGTAGAGGTTGAGATTATTACAATATAGGAGAAAAATTTTCCAAACAAATATATAATGGGCAATACCACTAAAAATTTTACTTGATAAGTACTATTGTTTTTCCATGCATTCTTCAGGAGTTCTGAAATATCTCCATATTTGGCTACATTTGTCCAGGACAAAACCTTGACTAAAGCCACACCTATGTAAGTGTGGTTAAATTAAACCAGACGAAAAAATTTAGCCTGGATAGAGCTCCCTTCCCATAATGGGCTGGGACATTTTTCCTCTGCCCAGATACTGAATATGGTGTTAATAATGAAATAATTTCATAAAATGAAGTGATTTTTTAAAAATGGTAACTAGACCTGAAAAAAGGGCAAAGAAGATAATTTATCAGGACTCTTTATTCAACTGCTATTTTTTTCCCAATAAATTCTTAACCAAATAAAGCCACTTTCTTTAGGCCCAGATACATAGAACTTGCTAAGGTATAAAAAAAATGCTGAGAACATTCATTCATTCATTCTGCTAGTCAGTCAGAGAACCATTTATTAAGCATTTACTTTGTGATAGTCATTGTTATAGGGGATGCGAATATTAAAGCAAAAAGTTAATAATATAATAGACATAATAAAAATAACAAAAATAATAAAAACAACAATAACAAATAACAAAAGTTAAAACCTTTGTCCTCAAAGAGCTTACCTTCTAATAAGGGAGTCATTATAAACTTATATTGATATTATAAAATATGTACATTCTAAATACAAAGTAAAGAAATTAATCCAGACTCTTCACTAGAAGATGAGATACTAAAGCTGAAGCTTTAAAACTTTGGCCATATAATGAGAAAACATGTCCCACTGGAAAACACTCTGATGTTGGAAAAGTTGAAGGCAAAAGGTTACAGAAGAGATTGAGATAGAAAGAAAGTGTCATGGAAATAATGGACATGAACAGACTGAAAGATGTGGAAGAGAGAAGTGCCTGGTGTGCTATGGCCCAAGTTTCAAGAAAACAACAAAAACTTTGGTTTTGATGGAAACAGTGTTAACAGGAGGGAGTGGGGAGGGGCAGGAATCAAGGAAAACTTACAAAGGTGGAGCTTGACCAATTAAGAGCTTTTTTAATAGTTCCGGCTAGAATCAAGCAACGTGAGGTAAGTTCCACTCTTTAATGCTGTTATTATTGAAAATATAAACATCTAGGATTCTTAGCAATAGATTACCTTGACTTCCAGAGTCCATTTCTTTCTTTACACTTTGCTGATCTCTTGACTGGGTCCTTAGGAGTCCCTTGGCTACTTGTATTCAAGACCGTCTTTGGTGCTGGCCTGGCTTGTATCAGCCACAGCAATTACCTAACCAACTCAGTATTGTTGCTGCTCCATATCCCAGCATAACAGAATGTGAAATGTTCTGAACTTGAAATCTGGGGAACTGGCAGACCCTCAGAAGTCCTGCTAGTTTCCTTTTAAAAAAAAAAAAACAAAAAAAAAACAACCCTTTCCTTCCATCTTAGAACCATTATTGTGTATTGGTTCCAAGACAAAAGAGAGGTAAGGGCTGCTTGCAATAGGGGAGGGAGGGTGTTAAGTAACTTGCCCAGGATCACACAGCTAGGAAGTGTCTGAGGCCAGATTTAAACCCAGGTACTAGTGTAACAAAGGATACAAACAGTAGAAAACATAATTCCTCTTCTCAAAGACCTCTTCCTTTTTGCTGAAGAGAGATGAGCTAAGCAAGTGTGATGAGTAGATAATTTTAAAAAAATAGCATTTTGGAGAAATTATACATTCTTGAATTGGGGAGTGACATGTTGAAAACTCTTTTAGAAAAGTTAGTTTGATGATAACATGAAGAGAACAAGACACTGACTCTAGAGACTAGACTCTAGAAGTTCTTAACCTTTTTGAGTTTATGGACCCCTTTGGCAGTCTGATGAAGCCTATGAACCCTTTTTTCAGAATAATGTTGTTAATACATGAAATAAAATACTTAAATGAATTACAGTGAAATTTCATTATCAAAATATATTTTTAAAAAGTTTGAGGGGGCAGCTGGGTAGCTCAGTGGAGTGAGAGTCAGGCCTAGAGACCGGAGGTCCTAGGTTCAAACCCGGCCTCAGCCACTTCCCAGCTGTGTGGCCCTGGGCAAGTCACTTGACCCCCATTGCCCACCCTTACCAATCTTCCACCTATGAGACAATACACCGAAGTACAAGGGTTAAAAAAAAAAAAGGTTTGAGGACACTGAGTTAAGAATCTGGGAAATATCAAGCAGGAAGTCATTTTAGTCAAGATAATTTAGTCAAGGTATAATCTTCTACAATAAATTAGTGAGAGTAGAAATGGAATGAAAGGAAGTACATATCTCAGAGAGATATTCCAAATGAACACTTGAAAATAGTTTCAGATAAGATATAGATGATGATGGAAAGAGAAGAACAGAGGTTACTTCTGGGTTTTAACTAGGAGAAAACTTGATGCCTTTTTGTAAAAATGGAAGCCTAGAGAGCTTCAAAAGGAAAAATAAAGTTATTTCTGATTGGGATGTTTTTGATGTGTCATGAAAATAAAAATATCCTCAATGTAATTGGCAGCAAGAGATTGTATAAGTCAGAAGTGGAATTATGTATTCTTCTACCTATAAGCATGGAAATAGTAGTTGAAAATATGAGAATGAATGAGTTTATTAGAGAACAGACTATATATAGAGAAAACATTAGAGGTTGCAGAACTGAGACTTATATGATATTTACAATTTAAGGGAAAGAGAAAGTAAAGAAAGAGCCATGGGAATAGGAGGAACAGCTAAGGGGGGGGGGAGTTTCTAAAAGATTGTGTATTAAAATGTTAAAAAGAACACATCAGTCAAAGAAGAACTATTTAGAACTGAAGCAGAACAGTAGAGTTATAAGGATGGAAGCCAGACTATGGTAGGTTAAGAGGAATGAGTAATAAGGAAACAAAGGACAAAAGACATCAGAAATGAAATTAAGAGAACAGACTCATTTATAATTTAATGGGATGACACTTGGATTGGGTAATAGAATTAGATGGCAAATGAATGGCATTGTCTCTGGCATAGAAGAATTTCTGTTATAGTGTATAAAATCATACACCGTAATAGTAGCTAGCATGTACATGGCACTTTAAAGTTTGCAAAGTACTTTGCATGTGCTATCTCATTTGATCAGTACATCTTTGTAAAGTAGATGCCCTTGTTATCATTTTAATTTACAGATGAGGAAGTTGAGTCTGTGAGAGGTTGTCAGTCAGTCAGTAAGAATTTATTAAGCACATACTATGTTCCAGGCATGATGCTAAGTACAAGAAGTACAAAAAGAGTTAAAAGACAGTCTGCTCTTAAGAAGCTCACAGGGTTATGGAGGGGAAAAGTGAACAAATATACATACATACATATGTATAGACACACACACATATAAATATAGATATAGATATAGATGTAGATGTAGATATAGATACACACACATATACTATATATAGGAGATAAGTAAAAGAGGGGAAGGAAGCCAAAAGAATTATGAGAAGTTTGGAAAGGCTCCCTGTAGAAGAAGAGATTCTAGTTGAGACTTGAAGGAAGTCAGGGAAGCCAATAGGTGGAGAGGTGAAGGGATAACATTCCAGGCATGAAGACAAGCCAGAGGAAATGCCCAGAGCCAAGCAATGAAGTGTCTCATCAATGGGCAGCAAGGAAGCCAGTGGCATTGGAACAAAGAGTATAGTGGGATAAATAAGATATGAGTAGATAAAAGGTAATTGGGGTGAGAAGGCCATTTTATGAAGAGCTTTGCCAAAAAAGATTTTATATAGGTGTTCAAGATAAACGGGAGTCACAGGAATTTATCGAGTAGTGGAGATGTTGTGGTCAGACCTGTGCTTTAAGAAAATTAGTTTGGTGGCTAAATGGAGGATGGGTTGGGATGAGGAGAGACTAGGTGTAGATAGATCCACCAGCACACTGTTGCAATAGTCTGAGCAAGAGATGATGAAGACCTGTTTCAGTGGTAGAAGTATCAGAGTTGAGAATTTGAGTTGGTATTTGAAAGATATTCCAAAGGTGAAATCTTCTGACCTTGGAAGCAGATTGGATATAGTGGATGAAAGATAGTGAGGAGTTGAGGATGACTCTTAGGTTGCAAGCCTGGGGGACTAGGAGGGTGGCATAGTAGTGCCGTCAACAGTAATAGTGAAGTTTGGAAGCATTGAGAAGGTTTTGGGGAAAAGAAAATGAATTCTGTATTAGACATGTAGAATTTCAGATGCTGGCTCAACATCTAGTTTGATATATCTGAAAGACAGTTGGAAATGTAACGCTTGAGGTTTAGCAGAGGGGTTGAGGCAAGATAGATAGGTCTAAGTACCATCAGTAGAGGATCATTAAAACCACAAGACAATCCCAAATGGAGTAATATATCTATATATATAGAGAGAGAGAGAGAAAAGAAGCATACCTAGGTCATGGCCCTATGGGGTACCTATGATTAGTGGGGAGGTGACAGGATGGGGATCCAGCACATTAAGGAAGTTATATGCTATTGAGGGAAACATGTTTATAAGTAAGTATATTACAAGGTAATTTGAGATTATGGGTGGGGGAAGGAATTAGTAGCTATGGGGATAAAGAAAGATGTCATGCTAAAGAAATTATGGCATATGATTGTGATGGAATACTACTTTGCAGTAATACTACTTTTGCTTTAGGAATGCCATTTTGGCAACTGTGTGGAGGACAGATTATAATTTTGTGAGACTTGATTATTAAGGAGACCAATTAGAAAGCCATTTCAATAGTTTAGGTCACTGGTGTCAAATTAAAAGAGAAACAGGAGCCACTAACCACAGCCACAGATGAGCATCTCCATGGGATGCATAGAGACTTAAGACAAGTATATACTGATATTATTTGTGTTTTATTGTATCAGTGAACCATAAGTTTAACTCTTCGAGTCTGCATAGAGAAGGAGTCATTTGACAAAAAGATGTATGTATATAAAAAGTTATCTCTTCTTTATTTTTATTTATTAGTTCTTTCTTTGGAGATGGTTATACACAAGCTATTCTTCAAACAATATTTCTGCTGCAGTATATGTTTTCTTGGTTCTACTCATTTCACTCTTCATAATTAAATGTAGATCTTTCTAAGTTTAAAAAAAATTAAACTGCTCAGCACTTCTTATTGTGCAGTAACTATATTTCATCACAATCATCCATAATCATTTGTTTGGCCATAGTGTGGGGAGGGGAAGGAGGGAGTGATTCACTTGGGAATTTTAATGTAACAAGATAATTAAATAATTACAAATTTTAAAAGGTGATAAGGATTTGCATTAGGTTGATGGTTATGTGGTAGTGGACATAAATGAAAGACATGTTAGAAGTAGAAACAGCTAGAAAGATTTGATTATAATTATATGACTGGGGTGCTAAAGAAGAGTGAGGAATTGAGGATGTCTCTGGTCATAGACTTATTTGATTAGAAATATAGTGGTATATCTGACAGAAATAAGGACATTTAGTAGAACAGAAGAAACACATGAAGAGATAATGCATTTTGCCTTTGATCTGCTAATTTTAAGATGCATATGGAATATCTAATATGAAATAACTAGTAGGTAAGATGGTAATACACAATTGAAGCTCAGGAAAGAGCCTAAATTTGAAACTTTGATAGGAAATACATTTACTTACTTTTGCCATATGTGACTTTAGCACCATCGATCTGGGTGTTAATGGGGCTCTTCTATACCCAAACAGTGTGCAAAAAAAAGAAAGAGGGAGAAGAGTGTTAAAACATGGATTAGGAAGCGTTCAACTATGTATATTCATTTTAAAATGCATTATTTGGACTATTGCAAATAAAACTGATAAGATTTCTTTTGTGACATTATTTTAAGAATATGATATTTCCCTTAAAATATGCAAAGCCAAGAGATTCTTAATGCTGCATTTGTAGCATATTCCAAAGTGGTCTAGTGGAAGCACTCTAGATAGGAACTCAGGACACCTAAATTGTAGGTATTTATTGATTGCTTTGCTTCTCAGTTTGGTGAAGATATTAGAGTAGTTGATCTCAGTCCAAAGTCCAAATTTTACGAACTTTTGATATGTCATTAATCTTATGTAACCTTGAACAAGTTATTTCCCTGGTCAGGCCATCAGTTTTATCTTCTGTAGATTGATGATGTTGGATTAGGTCCATGCTTCCCAGACTCCTTCATGGAGTCTCGGTATAGTGTGAATAGGGATTCTGAGAAAATTTGGAGATTAGTGATATTTTCCCATGAAACATAAAATGTAAAATTATATATTTATACAAAATGCTTGTAATGTGCAACAATTTCTTGGTATGAAAATAAGCTTAATTTCTTTATATTGCTCCCAAACTTCTCTAACCCCATTTATACTGGTATTGTTCCAGACCCCAAGACTCCTCAGACCTATATTTATGGGTTTCATCAATATATTTCAAGTTCCAAAGCATTATGTGGCCAAATTAGTTTGAGAAACATTGGATTCTAAGGTCTCTTCAGGCTTTAACATACTATGATCCTGTATGAATCCATTAACATACTTGGAGAAATGGTCAATCAAACTGCAATATGTAAATCCTCTTTTCCCCTCTCCCCCTACAGGAAATATTTTGTGGTCCGTATGTGCAACCACAAGTTAAAACTGTAGGTACTATTTGTGATTTAAAAGTGAATGAAGTAAAGGTCTTCAATAAGAGTTGACAGTTTGTATTATACAGTTTTTAAAAGGAATTTTCAGAGGTCAAGAAATTGGTCTTTAAAATGCACAAGTTTTACCCAAGTATATTTAAAGACCAGCAGTACTTGTCAAGCTATGTAACTCTCTTAGCTTGAAAATTAGGTGTATTTCATCCTATATCCTGTATGTGTAAGGCTTGTTTGAACTCTGAAAGTTGCTGGCTATTTTTTAGAGTCTTATACAAGAGGTGACAGAAACTAACTGTCTGTAAATGTCATTTTGCCACATGATCTAGGCGGCCTCTGAAGCTTCTAACAAGTACAGATGAAGCACGACTTCATATGTCACTTCTATGAAAAGAACAAGAGTCATTTGACCATGAAATTGGTTTCATCTGGATTTGTAATAGAATAGCAGGAGATTCAACAAGTTTTAGCAAAGTAATTCTCGGCACAGAATTTGAGGCAGAAACGTGTAACTCAAATTTTCCATAAATGAAAAGCATGTGAATTTTTAATCTGTGATTGACCTTTTTAATTTTGTGGTTTTTGAAAAAAAAACCACAATTGTCTTGGCAGTGATTTTGTTTAAAAGGCAGGCATTTAGTAGGTTTTCATAAACACTTTGAAAAAATAAACTAAAATAAAACATTATATTCTTCATATCTTTCCATTTAAAATTTTCAGTTTTCTTAGTGACTTCTACATTTTCTTTTTTCTTCAGCTCCTTCAATCAATCAGCCAATCAATAAACATTTGATTAAGGACCTACTATGTCAGGCACTATAGTTCTCTATGGCTAGGAATATGTAGCTTTTTTTTCCCCTTTTTTTCCTCTTCCTTATATTTTTCAAACTCTATACTTAAACACTGCTCAGTATTGCCTGATAACCTAATAACAACATTCAGATGCTACGCTGCTGCCTTCTCTAATGAAATAAGAATAAACCATTGTGCAAAAGTTAAATTTTCTCCTGTTCAATATAATTTGAAACATTCAAAAGGGGGAAAAACTCCTTTTAAGCAAAAGAAGCAGATCTCTCAAAAATACAAGTTTGTAAACTTCTAAAAGCCTACTATAGTAATAAGTTTGCATAAAATTATATGCCATACAACATCTAGTTCTTTGAAGGGAAGAGAATTAGGTAGGAAAGGCAAATCACAGAGTGAGAAAAATCTTCTGATTGCAAAAGATCAGAAATGTAATATAGGATCATTAGTATAATGTACTATAGACATGCCTCTAACATCCTGGTTAAAGGAGCTGTGTAGAGCTGAGAAAAACCATATGGAACTAAAACCACATGCTCTCTATAACCAATAAACATTTATTAAGCTTGTACTTGTGTCTGCTACTAGGTCAGGTGCAACGGATGTAAAGGCAAAATTAAAATAGACCCTGCCATCAAAGAACCTGCTTTTTATCAAGGAAGATGACATAGGCATATCTAAATCCAATATAATTTATTGGTGGGGTGGGTAGGCACTAACAGCTGTGATTCACAGGAACAGCCTTATCTAGAAGATGGTGCTTCATTTGAACTTTGAAGGAAACTAGGGATACTAAAAAGCAGGGACTGCTTGACTGCATGCCACATAAGGGAACACAACCTATGCAAAGATAGCTCACATGCCTGATCTCACTGCATCGTGGGTCAAAAAGATCAGCTTCATGGGAACAAAATTAACTACCTGTAAGTAGAAGTGTGATTATACCATGCCTGTCATTCCTTCTGCTACAATGCTTAAGTTCTGACCTAGAGTAGAGGCAAAGTCAGTTGGATGGCTTCACTGGGTTTAGCTCCAATGTGGGGAGCCCCTGGAAGTTGGGTGGGGGCAGTCAGGCTTCCTAAGGAGAACTAGCCCCAGACCTGTGCTGATCAGCAGTGGGATCAGGCATATGAGTGGCTGCTACATTTCCAACCTTAGCAATATAGGGAGCCCCACTCTTAAAATAAAACTAAAAGAAGGAAGAGGAGGAAAAAAGAAAAAAAATCCTAAGTGAGTTAGATTAGTTAGATTATAGTTTATTATGCTGTAAAAAAAGATCTGTAGATTTTAGTGGATTCTGAGCTCACATGAAATCAATACACTATAATGGTGTGACATGGAAGCCAATAAAACTAATGTGATCTAGTGTTCAGAAATAGGAATGATACTAACCTGTCTCTTTTTTTTAACCCCTACCTTCCATCTTGGAATCAATACTGTGCATTGGCTCCAAGGCAGAAGAGTGGTAGGGGTAGGCAATGGGGGTCAAGTGACTTGCCCAGGGTCACACAGCTGGGAAGTGTCCGAGGCCAGATTTGAACCTAGGACCTCCCGTCTCTAGGTCTGGTTCTTAATCCACTGAGCTACCCAGCTGCCCCCTAACCTGTCTCTTGATAAGACTCTGTCTGGAGTACTAGGGATCTGACCTGAATGCTACACTTTAGGAAGTAATAGATGTCCTGGAAAATGGACAAGTTGGCAACCAATATGATTAAGAGCCCTGAGTTTATAGAACACAGAAATAGGTTAAATGAGAGTGTATGGCATGGAGAAGAGAAGAAGTAGAGGAAAGATGATAGCTACCTTCAAGTCTCCTAAAAACTATCCCATAGAAGAAGGATTCACTTTGTTTTTGTTTGATTATGGGAAGAATAATTAAGAACAATGGGCAAAAGTTGCAAAGAAGTAAATTTAGACTTGATATAAGAAAACCCTTCTTAACAATTTTTCATAATTGTTCAGTCATATCAGTCATGTCAGACTTGTCATAGCCCTATTTGGAGTTTTCTTAGCCAAGATACTAGAGTGTTTTGCCAATTCCTTCTCTAGCTCATTTTGCATGTAGGGAAATGGAGGCAAACAGGATTAAGTGACTTGCTTGGGGTCATATTGCCAGTAAGTGTCTTAGGACAGATTTAAATTCAAGTTTTCCTGACTCCAGGGTCAGCACTCTATCCACTGCACCACCTAGCTGCTGCCCATTAACAACTGAAATCATATAAACAAAAGTGGATTTGGGAGTGCTTTTTCCTTCTTTGAAAGTCTTTTGTCCAAGACTAAATGCACACTTATTAGCTGTTGTGTAGAGGGGATGTTTGTTCTGATTTGGAATGAACAAAGTGGCCCTGAGATCCTTTTAAATTCTGAAATTCTGTGAATTTCAGAGCAGTACAATGACTGGTTATATCTGAAATGACAGTGCCAAGACTACAAACTTGTTTTCTGACTTTAAATCCTCTGCTTTTTCTACTTCACTTTGGTCCTTTTCAATAATTATAATCTTCTGTAGAATGTAGAGATTTAACAGGTATAGAGTTATAGAATGCAGTTGGTTGAGAGAAGGGGAAAACTACATCTGGTGAAGGCTAGTTTAAAAAAAAAAAGAAAACCAGATGTGTTACTCTCCTCATGGAAATAGGTTTTTCCCACCCAATTTAAAAAAGTGCCATAAAAGGTACTGCCCTCTTGACATATGAAATACTTGCTGCCAGTGCATACAGTGGAACCTGAGGAAATACCAAGGAACTGTCAAGCAGTCCCCATTTATGAGCTGTCTGTATTGAGAGATGCTCATCTATGGACCATGTCCATGCCATGTTGGGATGACATTTAGAATCATTGCCACAAAAGAGACTTAATAGATTATCTGGTCCAACTTCTCCTCATTTTATAGATGAGCCCCAGAGAAGGCTTCATTGATATATTCAAGGTTGCAGAGCATATGCAGAACCAAAATTTCATCCCAAGATTCCTGGCTCTCAAATGAATACAGCTTTAATATAGCTAATGAAAATTAAATCTGCACTCAGACTTTTGGACACTGTGCACCTTTCTTAATGCCACCACTGCTACTGCTGTTTCTGTGTATGTCTAAATCTATCTTCATAATAATTTGGATGCTGGAAGGTGTAAGGCATAAAAGGAGAGTCTTAAGAGATCTAGGTGGGTTCCAGGTTAAATGTTTGCCACTGATTAATGTTCCACATCATTTGGAAATGAAGGTTTTATATATATATATATTAAACCTTTAACCTCTGCCTTAGAATCAATACTATATTTTGAATCCAAGGCAGAAGAGTGGAAAAGGCTAAGAAATGGGGCTTAAGGGATTTGCCTAGGAACACACAGCTAAGAAGTACCTGCTACCTCGCTGCTCCCAACAGAGATGTTTTAAAGCTGTATAGATTAGAATCTGAAGATAGTGTGGACTTGAAATTGATGGACCTATGTTTGAATCCTGTCAGATTCTACATAAGTCATGATTATTCTATCTCAGCTTTTTTTCTTCTGTAAAATTGAGGGCATGAGGGGGGCAGCTGGGTGGCTCAGCAGATTGAGAGCCAGTCCTAGAGAAGGGAGGTCCTAGGTTCAAATCTGACCTAAGATACTGCAATGTCTTTCTTTTCTCTTATCCATTTAGAGGACATTCAAATTTTCCAAATATGATTGAAATCCTGCCATGGGAAGGAATTAATGTATCCTTCAGGTGCAGCCCTATCGTCTGACTTTTAGTATCCCAAGGGTTTAGATGACATGTTAGGGTCTTTGGCTTTTCTGGCCAATGAAAATACTGCCAGGATTTGTTATAACCCAGATGTGAGAGTCCATGTGTGGACAGAATTCTGGGAAGACTATACATTCCATCTAGCACTGAAGCTATTTGACATTGGACATACTTTCTTTTGTAAGTAGAGTCTTTAGTATGTGAAGGATTGATGCAGTATATCTTTTGTCAGGGGCTCATAAAAGTAACTTTCTGGTAGGAAAAAAAAAGCTGAGAAATCCAGGAATATTTTTAGAGGGATGCTTCACAATCCATGAGCTTAATTTGATATTTTGGGTAAAGCTTAATGTTTGATCAAAATTTTCACCTGGAAAACTATCTGAGGTTTAAGAAGTTTCACATTTTAGTTACATTCTCCAGAGAAATGTTGTCCTTCTACATGAAAGAGAAAGGGCTTTAGCTTTGCAAAAAATTGTTAGACATATCTGTAGTCTGGAACAAAAAAAAAACAAAAATAGAAACAAAGAATATAACTGAAATGTTTTTAAATTGTTATAATACCTTTTTTTCTTCATTTATTTCTTGTGACTTATAAAGTATCTGTTCCCAAAGTTTGAAAGTCTTCTTAGATTTCAGGTGGAGTTAATTTAGATCAGAGAAACAACTCAGTTACCTTCACTTATCCAGAATATTGCAAAAATCAGAAATTAAAACATGCTTTTTAGTTGTCAGAAGCCTATTCATAGGGGAGCCTCTTAGGCCTGTACTCAGAATCTTTTTATTTTTAGTTTACACACACTTATGGCAAATTTACTCCTGAGTTTCTACACCCACAGAAGCACTTGGTTAGAAAGGGAACACCAGTTAGTGGCAGGTATCCTGACAAAAATAAGAAGGCAGAGCTGATGAAGAAGAGGCATAAAAACAAGAGAGTGAAAAGGTTTTAAAATAGCACACACACACACACACACACACACACACACACACACACACACACACCCCAAGGTTATGCCATTTTATTTTAGGGATAAATATCCCTATGCCTTAGTAGCTCTAAAGAGAATCATTGTGATATAAGTAGTTAGAAACGAATTTAGGGTTAGAAACGAATTTAGGGTGAGGGTTAGAATTTAATCATCAGGAAAATATTGGATTCTGTTCAATATATTCTGCAGCTAAATGACACAGGAGAGTATTGGATAGAGTGCTAGGTTTGGAATCAGAAAGACCTGAGTCCATATCTTGCCTCAGACATCATCTCTGTGATCTTAGAAAAGTCATTTAACCTCTCTCGAGTTCAGTTTCCTCATCTGTAAATTATATGATAGTAACTACTTCATAAGGTTGTTGGTTGTTGTAAGGACCAAATGAAATAATGTTTGTAAAGTAGTTTGCAAACTTTAAAGTGTTATAGAAATGCTAGCTGTATATTAATGTCTATGTGATTATTTTGTTATTATTTTCTTCCTACAAAGGCAGACAGGTATATAATGCCTCTGAAGTGAGTTTTCCATCTATAACAGTTAAAATAAAGCAAGTTTTAGAGCTTAAAGGGAAAGATGTCAAATGTCTGGAAAATTCATTTGTAAAACTCTTCCAAAAGATCAGATTGGTTATGGTAATATAGCTCATTTTTTCTTTTTCCTTTTTTTCTTTCTTTTTTTTTTTAAATCTTCACCTTCTTAGTATCAATCCTAAGACAGAAGAGTGGCAAGGGCTAGACAATCAGAGTCAAGTAACTAGCCTTGGGTTACACAACTAGGAAGTTCTGATGCCAGATTTGAACCCCAATCCTCCCAATTCCAGACCTAATATTCTGTCCACCATGCTGCCTACCTGCCCCCATATCTCTTTTCTATTAAAAGACTTAGTGGGCAGTCTTTCTGGAAAGAGGCATATGGTAGACCTTTCCAAAGTCCCATTAGATTGTAAGTTCCTTGAAAGCAGAGGCTTTCTTTATCCTCTATTTGTAACCCCAGTACTTACCTTAGTGTCTGGGAGGCATTTAATAATTACCTACTCAGTCATTAAAATTGATTATAAGTTCAGAAATCTAGAACTGTATTAGTCCAATCCCTTCATTTTATATAAGATGATCCTGAAGCCCTTTGTGTATGACTTGTTAAAAGTCATACAAATAATATGTAAAGGGTAAAAAATTCCAACCTAAGGTTTTCTGACCCCAAGATAAGTATTCCAGGGTGCCCCATTGCCTCAAACGAACCAGTTTAGCCCTTAAGTGTACCTGTTTCTCAGGAGAATGACATACCTCTCTCTCTGATTGTAGGACTGCCCTTCTGATGCTGGTGATTTCAGAGCCCAACAGTGTTCAGCCTACAATGATGTCCAGTACCAAGGCCACTACTATGAATGGCTTCCTATCTATGATGATTCAGCAGCACCTTGTGCCCTTAAGTGCCAAGCTCGAGGGCAAAACTTGGTTGTGGAATTGGCACCCAAAGTTCTTGATGGGACTCGTTGCAACATTGACTCTTTGGATATGTGTATTAGTGGCATTTGTCAGGTGAGTCAAAATTCTTTTCTCTGCCTCTCCTTCTACTTTGTACACCTTATAAGTGGAAATCTTTCTTTATTCTATGTTGTTCTCTCTCTCTATACACACACACACACACACACACACACACACACACTGTCAGAGACAAACACCATTAGTTCACTTGACTATGCTAAAAAAATAAATTAGGGACATTATCCTATCAGCTGTCCTTGTGTTTTTCTAAATAAAAACAGTGTTGGTATGTACATTTACAGTTTAAGACTCTCTATTGTGTGGATGGTTTAGGTTGCTCCTATCATAACTGAAATATTTTATATTTTATTCTCTCATTTGCATTTGATTATCCTTCATATGGTTTATGCTGGCAAATTTTCTGAACAAAAATAGTCCCTTTTGTATCATGCATGAGGCGAAGCTGGTTTGTTTTTTATTTTATTTTTTAGAAAAATTTTTTCCATGGTTACATGATTCATGTTCTTACTCTCTCCCCCCCAAACTCCCTCCCCCATAGCCAACATGCATTTCCACTGGTTTCTTCATGTGTCATCGATCAAGACGTATTTCCATATTATTGATAGTTCTACTAGGGCGGTCGTTTAGAGTTTACTTTCCAAATCATGTCCACATCCACTGATTTTATTTTTAAATATAAAAGGCTCCTGACTATTTATTGAAAAAACCTCACTCTCGCTAGTGTTCCAGCAGCTTCCTTGCTGTAGCCAGAGCCACTGAGGGGTTCTATCAGTGAAGTTTTACTACAGAGATATATCTGTTGTGTGGACCCCAAGCTATATACTTTCTGAGGGAGCTGGCAATGGATGCTGAGGGTTTGTGGATGTTTGGGAGAAAGTCAAGGCAAAGGGAGCCAGATTCAAGGTTCAAATTTACTGAGTTCTGAAATGGTGGTAAAGTTATATTTATAATGTAGAATCATAGAATTTCAGAATTGCAAGGGATTTTGATTCCATCCTCTCATTTTACTGATAGGAAAGATTAGGCCCAGAAAGGAGAAATATCTTCTTTGAACACACATACTTGCCACTGCAATAACACTGAAAATGTGACCTCTTCATATTGGGTACAGGGTACAGGGAAGGGGAAGAGAAGAACTAAATTTGCCAGCCTGCTAATAATTTGAAGTGCTAACGTAGATAAATGAATTATCTGAAATGGTTCCAAAAGTGCTTCACATCCTAAGGGTTTTTTTGTCCATATTTTCCCATGAATCCTCTATAGATGATATAGCCAAACAATAGTAGAAATTCCAGTGGGTTGCCACTAAATATTAGTGATACTATTAACATCATTTTAAGAAAAAGACACTATTTGAAGCAAATTTGGAAGAGGAGAACCCTTCTCATGGGAAATGGCATTCCTACAATGAAATTCCCAAATATGATCTACTGGAAAACAGCTAAAGGAAAACAATCAGACTCAAAAATATGTATGTCATTCAAGGATTGATTAAAGTACCTAGTGATGTTTAATCTGAAGAAAAGAAAGCTTGAGGCAGGGCAGCATGATAACTAGCTCTAAATATTTTAAGGGCTGGCAAATAGATGAGGGATTAGACTTGTTCTGCTTGGCTGCAGAAGAGTATAAGGCCCATTGGTAGAAGTTTTTAAGAGACAAATTTAGACTTGATATAAGGAAAAAATGTCTAATGGAGTTCCGCAAAAGTGGAATTCACCAACCAACTTATATTTTAGAAAGACATTTACTAAAGATGGAATCAAAGGTAAAATAGCAGGGTGAAAATAAAGAAGTGTAAAAAAAAAAATTTTTTTACTAATATAGACTGAGAATGAATTGAGCTTTCCCAGGAGAGATAAGGACAATAAAAATCTCCCTGCCCCCAGCTATGTTGAGAGAAAAAATCGGAATCAAGAAAAGCAGAACCATTATTGAGATGAATGGGTCATTGTTAGTTGATGATAGGGAGAAGGCAGAGCTTCTGAGTTTATCCTTGGCTTTTATTTTCTCTGACAAGGAAAATGATCTTTGAAACAGAAAAGGAAAATAATAATTGTTGGAGGGGATGTTAATTTGGGCACTAATTGGGACACTAATATACTACTGGTGGAGATGCTATCTGATCCAAAGATTCTGGAAAGCAATTTGGAACTATGCTGAAAAGACTCTAAAACTGTACATACCCTTTGACCCATCAATATAATTACTAAGTCTATATCCCAAAGATATTTTTAAAAGGTGGGAAAGGGGGGCATCTCAGTGGCTCAGTAGATTGAGAGCCAGGCCTAGAGACGGGAGGTCCTAGGTTCAAATCTGAACGCAGACACTTCCCAGCTGTGTGACCCTGGGCAAGTCACTTGACCCCCATTGCCTACCCTTACCACTCTTCTGCCTTGGAGCCAGTACACAGTATTGACTCCAAGATGGAAGGTAAAGTTAAAAAAAAGGTGGGGAAGAACCTATCTATGCAAAAATATTTATTGCAGGTCTTTTTGTGGTTGCAAAGAATTGGAAATTAAGGGGTTGTCCATCAATTGGGGAATGGCTGAACAAGTTGTATTTGATAGCTGTAGAACAGTATTGTGCTTTAAGGTAAAACAAATAGGCTGATTTTAAAAAATCTGAAAAGAATTACATAAACTGATGCAAATTGGAGTAGAACATTGTACACAGTGACAGCAATATTTCTTGATCAACAATTGTGAATTGGTTATTCTCAGCAATGTAGCCATCCAAGACAATCCCAGAGTCTCATGGTAACAAAAATTCCATCTGTGCTCTGAGAAAGAACTGATGGAGTCTGAATTAAGATAGAAACATACTATATTTAATTTTCTTTCTTTTTTTGCCATTTGAGATCTCTTCCACAAAATGACTAATATAGGAAAATGTTTTACATGATTATACATGTAAAATCTGTATCATATTGCTTACCATCTTAGGGAGTGGAAAGGGCCAGGGAGGGAGGAAGGGTCAAAAGAAGGGAGAGAATTCAGAACTCAAAACTTGAAAAAAATGTTAAAAATGTTTTTACATTCAACAAAGGAAAAATAAAATATTATTTAAAAAAGAAATGGAAGATGAAATGGAAAATGAGTAACTAATATCTAAGAATTTTAAAAAAAATATGAAAAGTACCTAGATGCTCTTGTGGTCACCTGGTCCAGAAAAGCTACATTTTAGTACACTAACTACACAGTCAAATAAGAAGCTGAACCATTGTCAGTGATCTCAGAAAAATCTGATAGAAATCGAACCAACAAATTATAAACCATTGGGCTCGATTTTCAAAACTTTCAAGACCCTATAATATATTTTTAAGAGAATTTTATCATATATCTAGAAAAAGAAATAGTCATCACCAAGAATCAAGCAGATTGGTGACATAAAGATAGTGCTGAGCCTAAAGGCAGGAAGACCTGAGTGCAAATAAGGCCTCAAATGCTACTGGCTGTTGTGACCTTGAGAAAGTCACTTGATCTCCATTTGCCTCAGTTTCTCCATCTATAAAATGTGGATAATAATAATATCTTCATTTCAGGATTGTTGTGAGGGTTAGGTAATATAATAATTAGAAAAGGTTTAGCACAGTGCTTGGTGCATAATAAACATTATATATAAATGTTAGCTATTATCATGTTTTATTGTTATTATTTATTATCATTCCTTTTTCAGAAATAATTCATACTAACAAACCTTATTTTATAATATGGTTTCTAGGATGATTAAGTTATTATTTTCTATTTTATTTAATAATTTTTCCCGTGGTTACATGGTTATTGTTGTCTCCCTCCCCTCTTCTCTCCCTTTCCTGAAGTTGACAAGCAATTTCACTGGGTTATATATTATCACTCAAATCCTATTTACATATTATTCATTTTTTGTAATAGAATAAACTTTTAAAACCAAAACCCCAAATCATATGCCTATATAAACAAATGATAAATTATATGTTTTTCTTCTGGATTTCTGCTCCCACAGTTCTTTCTCTAGATGTGAATAGCATTCTTTCTCATAAGACCCTCAGAATTGTCCTGGAACATTGCATTGCTTTTAGTAGCAAAGTCAATTACATTTGATTGTCCCACAATGTTTCAATTACTGTGAATAATGTTCTCTTGGTTCTGCTTGTTTCACTCTGCATCAGTTCATGGAAGGTCTTTCCAGTTCTTAAAGAAATCAAGTAGTTCACCATTCCTTAAAGCACAATAGTATTCCATCACCATCACATACTACAATTTGTTCAACCATTCCCCAATCAAGTGACATCCCCTCATTTTCCAATTTTTTTGCTGCCACAAAAGTGCAGTTATAAATATTTTGTACAACAGAACATTTCCCATTTTTTTATCACTTTGGTATACAAACCCAGTAGTAGTATTGCTGCATCAAAGGACATTCATTCTTTTAAAGCCCTTTGGACATAATTAGGATGACTAAGTTATAATAGTAGATATTAGTGAAGCACTTGAAAAAGTCCCCCCTGCTATTCTTTAGGGGATAGTATAATTAAATCAATTTAGAATTGACTGAAATGGCTAGACTCAATGTGTCTATTAATTAAATTATTAATAAAATAAAATAAATTATTAATTAAAGGTAAAATATCAACTTGGAAGGAGGAGTCCATTGGAGTGCTGAAAGGCACTTAACCCTGACTAGTCTCTGAACTAATATTTCTATTAGTGACTTGGTTAAAGATATAGATGAAATGTTTATCAAGTTGGCAGAAGACACAAAACTTGGAGTGATAATTAATAAGCAGGATGACAAATATCAGAATTGAAAAAATCAATAAGATTAGCACAGTGAGCTGAATCAAGTAAAATGAAATTTGATGGGAATAAAAGTGATTGCTGTGTTTAGTTAAAAAAATTAACCTTGTAAGTACAAAATTTGAAAGAAGCAATGGTATAAGCAGTTCTTTAAAAATATATTGAGGTTAAGGAGATTGTTTTTAGGAAATTATTTTCTTCAGTGAGTTTTTTAACCTCCTTTTCTATTCAGCCAATTCTATTTTTAAAAAAACTCTTTTCTTCATTGGATTTTTGTCCTTTTTTTTCCATCTGGTCAATTTTGCTTTTTATGGTATTATTTTCTTCTTGTATCACTTTAATTTGCCTTCTTCATTTTTCCTCTTCATCTCTTATTTACTATTTGACATCCTTTTTGAGATCTTTCAGACCCTGAGACCAATTCTCATGTTTCTTTTAAGTTTTACATATAGTTGCTTTGATCTCACTGCACCCTTCTGAGTTTGTACCTTGCTTTTCTTTGTCATCATAATAATTTTCTGTGGTTAGATTTTTTAATATTTGTTCATTTTACTAGTGTTTTCCTTAACTTTTATTTTTATCTTAAAGATGGGCTCTGTTCTCAGGGTAGAGAGAGTACTCTATTAAACTTCAGTGTTTCCAGGCTGCTACTTTCAGATCTAGTTTTGGATTTCTGAAAGTTCTACTTCTTCTAAGGTGGTATGATGGCCTGTGGGCTGGAAACTTTAAAAGCCATCTGCCACTGCAGATTCAATCTTTTCCTAAACTTTCTGATGGCTTGATGGGCTAAGAGCATTGTGAGATACCTTGGGGTGGGGCTCAGGGCCTCACCTTAGGCTTATATCAGCCAGGTGTAGTCTGCCTTGCTCTAATGCTTGGGCCCTTAGTGCAGGTTTATGCTAAGGCTGAGAACTTCAAGGGGTGGGGTTAGGGTCCTCTGCTCTTGGCTTAGGCACGGTCTTGAGGTCTTGACATTGGCTTGGGCCCAGTACTTGAGCAGTAGGGGTGGGGAGTCATTGGTTTTTACTTGTGCCAGTACTCCTTTGTGCAGGCTTATTTTGGGCTGTGCTTCCTTCTCATCTCAGTGAAACAGACCCTCTCTGCCTCCCTTCCAAGTTGCTTTCTGTAGGAAAATTGCTTCTCTCCATCCCCTTGTTGGTTCTGTCATTCTAGTATTTATTTTGAAATGTTATTTTAGGTTGTTTGGAAAGGATTCTCAGAGGTTCTAGCTTTACGTCTCTCTACTCTGCCATCTTGACTTTGCCTCCTGGTTTTAATGGATTATGCCTCATAAGTCAATGAAAGCTAATGATCTTAGGTTGCATTAAAGGAGGCGTAGAATAAAGCAAGTGATGTTCTCACTGTATTATACCCTATATTCAGACCATGTTTGAAGTATTTTTTTTTTCAGTTCTGGGTACCATCAGCAAGCATTTGTTGTGCTTACTATATGCTAAATGCTGAGGATATGAAACACAAAAGCAGCCTCTGTTCTCAAGGATTCTGGGGTCTAGTGAGGGAGACAACATACAAATAACTATTTACTGTACACACAAGATATATACAGGATAAATGATAGATAAATTCAAAGGAAAGGTACTAAATACCCCTATGTGGGATATTTAGCTTGGTAAAGAAAGACTTCCAAGTAATATCATACCTTTTTTTTTTTTAATTTTAAACCCTTAACTTCTGTGTATTGACTTATAGGTGGAAGAGTGGTAAGGGTAGGCAATGGGGGTCAAGTGACTTGCCCAGGGTCACACAGCTGGGAAGTGTCTGTGTTCAGATTTGAACCTAGGACCTCCCGTCTCTAGGCCTGGCTCTCAATCCACTGAGCTACCCAGCTGCCCCGATATCATACCTTTTTAAAAAATATGTGAAGGCCTTTTTTGTAGAAGAAAGTATAGATTTATTCTCTTTGACTCTAGAAAGGAGAACTAGAAAAAGAGATGGACTTGGGTCTTAATGGAAAGGAAGAAAAAATTCTTAGTATTTAGAATTATCTAAAAGTATAGAGGACCATTTCAGGTGGCATCTTTAGTGAATTGCATTTCACAGAGCTTTTAAGTAATCCTAAGCTTCTACCTGGTACAAAGTCTTATTTTCCCCAATGTTATTGCATCTATTGCTATTAATCTTGGGCAATTAAGAAATATAGATTTCAAGAGACTCAAAACACAATAGAAGGACACATGGTAGATGTGGTGTAATGTATTTTGGATGGTTACCTATGCTCAATAAATGATCTAGCAGTCTTTGTAAATAAATAACTGATTAGACCAGTGATTCTCAAAGTGGGCGCCACCACTCCCTGGTGGGTGCTGCAGTGATCCAGGAGAGAGGTGATGGCCACTGGTGCATTTATCTTTCCTATTAATTGCTATTAAAATTAAAAAAATTAATTTCCAGGGGGCTAAGTAATATTTTTTTCTGGAAAGGGGATGGTAGGCCAAAAAAGTATGGGAACCACTGGATTAGACATTTGAAAAATAAAAAGAGATGGTGTTGGTTATATGTTAGAAATGAGAAGTAAAAGATGAATGACTTGAGTATTCCATTGGTACTTTCAAAATACAAAAAAACCTAGAACATATATTTATCTTAATTCTACAGATGGAGTCCATGGATAGATTTTAGAGATTCTATGAACATGAATTAAAAAATGTCTTCATTTTTGTTAACCTCGAACTGAAATTAAGTATTTATTTCAATTAATAATAAAACATAGAATCCAACAGACCGTCAAAATTTCCAAGTGACATAAAAAGCAGTTAATAAATTCTCTGGGAGGATCTTTTTTGACTACATTCAACATTCAGTAATTTTAAAATTAAATATCTACCATGTTCTTTCATAGCAGTTTTGCTCATCATTATAAGGAATACAAAGAAATTTCTGTCCTCAAAGAACTCGACGTTTCCTTGGAAAAGATAAAACACAAACCAATAATGCAAGAGTTTCTTAGATTCCACCCCAAGCAGATCATTCTTGACTAAAAAGAATCTTCTAGATCAGTGATTCCCAAAGTGGGCGCTACCGCCCCCTGGTGGGTGCTGCAGCGATCCAGGAGAGTGGTGATGGCCACAGGTGTATTTATCTTTCCTATTAATTGCTATTAAAATTTAAAAAAAATTAATTTCCAGGGGGGCTAAGTAATATTTTTTCTGGAAAGGGGGCAGTAGACCAAAAAAGTTTGTGAACCACTGTTCTAGATGAATATTTGTTCTTGGAAAGCTGAAGGTGACACAAGATACCAGTGAGTGAGCCCTCAAATCTAGTGATTTCTGAGTGGAAGACCACTTATCTTTCTGGATTTGGCCCCAGAATTAGAACCTTCATTAACACACAAACATATAGAATAATTTTATCCTAACTCAATGATATTAATGTCTTGGTGGAATTTAATGGTCAATGGTGACTTGTGGTCATCACCGAGTGCTTTTTTGGCCAGGACAATGTTGTAAAAAAATACTTTAAGAGTTGAAGCTTCTTCAGAAGCTGACACAAATATTTATCTGGGGCAGCTCAGAATCTTGCTTTATGGAGGAAATGGCTCCCATAAATTCTGATTCTTGTAAAATGTGGCTACACAGTCAGCAGCTGTTAGGATAAGAGAGCGTAAACTTTGTGATACGTTGCAATTGTTGTTGCAAAAGCATCAGTCTTTTGAGCCCTGACATTTACTTGGCGTGGAGTGAAAAGAGTTTGGCAAGTGTTTTCCTGGTTAACTCATCTAAATAAACATGTTGCATTGTTCATGCGGTTGGCTTTCCATTTGCCAGAGAGCAGCAAGAGGAGAGTTCCTGTGTGATTGACTCTTGCTTTGAGTACTATTACTTTAGCTGTTTTTTATTTTATCTAAAGGAAAACATAATTTGTAAATGGCCCTCAGCCTTTAAGATCCAACTTGATTGGGTGTCCATATACACTTCATTCCCTTGAGGATGGAGCTGAGGTTGTTTAAATTCAACCTTATCTTTACAAAGTTAATTTCTGATTTAGTTGAAACTGGCAACTGGAAAAAGGAAATGGTCCTTTTAAAAGAAGCAAGTTCTTTTTGGAGAAATTCTCTATCTGGAATAGGCAAATCCTCTGAGAGCTTGTTCATAAGGGGTCCAGTGGTATCATTGGTGTCTCATCTTTTCATGAAAATACAGGGAATACAGGGGAAATAACTAGGAAGGGGAACTAAGCCAGGCAAGAAGGAAGAAGGCAGGGGAGAGAGGGAGAGAGAAGGAGAGAGAAGGAAAAGGAGAAGAGAGAGAAGGAGAAGGAGAAGGAAGAGAGGGGAGGGGAAGAAACTTATGAGGCTTCCTGTTGATTAGAGAAACTCCAGTTATAGGATGCATGCTAGAAAATATGCCATATACTATATATATATATGTATATATATATAGTATATCGTACCTCACTCCCTCCTGCCCTGCCCCTCCCTATTTCTGTATTTGTTTCTTGATCTTTATCTTTCTCTGTCTCTTACTCCTTACCGCTATGTCTCAGAAAAGAAAAAGAAATATTTATATAGGGCTCTTTAGAGCTTAGCCCAATGTGACTGAGGGAAAGGCATCTCAGTAGTCTCCCCTGGGGTTAGCAAGAAGCAGTCATAGATAAAAATCACTAATCCACAATAAGGAAGGGAGTTGCAGGATAGAGATCATAGTTACAAGTGAAACCAGAGCCACATAGCAGATACGGAGTAGGGCTAGCTGTCCTTTAAATTAAGGTACAACAAAGCAAATAAATCATCCACAGTGAGTATCAGGTAGCATGTTCACTGCCATCCTGCCTGCTCTTTTGATTCAGGTAGCATGTTATTCTAAATATGAAGAGATTTCATGAAGAAGTTCATCATATAGGACTTTCAACTTTGTTATTAAATTACTAAAATTTTTTACTGATACCTAGAATTTTTCTAAAAGTCAAAACATTAAGGGAAATTGGAGGAAATCCTTATCTTTCTCCAGGGGTTAACCTCTTGCTTTAGTCCCTCCTTATTGTTATCTCTGTCTTCAATTGCCTTTATATTTATTTATGTACATGTTGGTTTTCCCCTAACAAAAATTAGTCTCATAGAGCAACGAGACTGTTTAATAATCTTTTCTTTGTTCCCCTGGTCCCTAGCAAGAGACCAAGTATATAGCAGGTGCTTAGTAAATGCTTATTGAATTTAAATGAATTGATCATGTTATTCATTGTTCTCTTTATGCTACCATGATGATGATGATGATATTAGATTTGTAGACTTGGTAGCATGTAGTCCCCAAGACAGCCTACCACAAATTTCAAAATTGAGAGGGATACTCCTCTTCCTCACCTCATCTACAGACTCAGATCTAGGAATGGGTCAGTCAGTCAGCAAGCATTTATTAAAATTTTATTATGTTCTAGTCATTGTGCTAACCACTAGGGATATAAATAAAGCTAAAAGCATGGCTTCTGCCCTCAAAATGCATACATTCTAATGGGGGGAGATAAACTTGAAAACAACTATGTAATAATAATAGGTATACAGGTAAATTGGAGTCAATCACAGAGGACAAATGCATTTAGGCTAATAGAGGTGGCTGTGGGTCATTTGTTAGTGTTGCAAAAATCATACATCTTTTGAATGGTGCTAGCAAGTCAACATGATCATCTATTTACTATAGGGCAAGAAAGTCACTTGAAAAGAAGTGGCTTTAGTCTTTCATTCAGTGATTAATTTTCTTTCAGAAAGGCAACTGTGCTAGCCTGCTCAGTATTGTATATAGTTCTACATCCTACACATCACCTTCATGAGAATGATATAAATAACCAGGAAATAACTACTATCAGGAACCTCTGAAACAAGTTTCAGTGCATCTTGGGTGATCAGGAATGTATCTGCACTATATCTGGAGTTAGAACTGCTTTAAACAAACAAACCAAAATCTGGTCCAGTGATGGAAGAGGTTGGTTTGGTTGGAAGAAAAGACAATATTGATGGTGAAGTTTTGAGCAAGGTGATAGGAAGATCTTCCTGTTTGGAAGGAAATGCCAGCAAGTAGCAAAGAAAGGATTGGAGTCTAACCAAAGCTCTTCATTTCTCAATTGATCCAGTGTATTGGTTCCAGTTCATCTCTTTTATTATTTATATTTACATCTATATTCTTATCACAAGATAATCAGTGATAATCATAATTCTGTTCATTTATTTCAGTCATGTCTGACTCTTTGTGACTTCATTTGGAGTTTTCTTGGTAAAGATGCTGGAGTAATTTGTCATTTTCTTCTCTAACTCATTTTACAGATCAGGAAACTGAGGCAAACAGGGTTAAGTGACTTACCTAGGGTCCCACAGCTAGTAAGTATCTGAGACCAGGCTTGGCATATAGTAGGTACTTAAATATTTATCGACTAACGAGACTGTAGAACTACCACTTCTCTAGTCATGGACACAATGCCTCTTACATTGCAACCCAATAGGAACTCTCTAAGGTCTTGTGGCTTGATTAATTACTATTCTCTTAAATCCTTATAATTAAGGATTTTGTCCTCAGAAAGAGGCCATGAAATTGTTCAGACAATCTAAGTGAGTTATTGTTAATGGTACTAGGATTCAACTGATTGAATTCAGTCCTTGGTTTCAGGGTCAGAGTCTGATTTAAACCACTCAAGCATAAGCCTCCTGGGAGTTCACAGCTATTACTTATTTCTGACCTTTTTCATGTACTGCATTTTGGCTGTGAAATTAGCAGAGTGAGCTATATTTTTTAAAATGTGAATTAAATATGAATTCATGGGCCTGAAAACTTTCCAAGATTTTTAAGCCTATAAAAACCCTTCAGATCCAGCCCAGCCTAAATTCTAAGCTCACACCCTTCCTGGCAAAAAAAAGAAAACAGAGGAATGTTCACTTTCATGAAACGTTAATTGGTAGGGGACGGTGAATTTAAGTGGACATAACTTGGCCAAGACAGTATATTTTGCTAAGTAATGGCAGAATTACCTCTGCTGGACAAAGTTGGTCTAAGGACAGGTAACTATTAAACTTAATTACCAGGATTTTTAAAATTAATAGAAATCTAATTTCTCTCCCCTTTACCTCTATCCCAAAGATAACAAACAAGCAAATACCTTATAATATTCATTGTGAAGGAAAACAAAATGCTTCATACATCATGTTTAAAAAACACCTTATTTTATACTCTGAATTCATCACCTTACTGTCAGGTAGTAGATATCATCTTTTAACATTAGTCTTACAAAAATATGTATGACCACAGAAAAAAATCATCAATCAGATATATGGAAAGAAGAAAAGCTAATTACCAAACAAGAAATAGAATATATCATAGAAGATGAACTAGAATTTCATTACATAAAGTTAAAAAAATTTTGCCTAAACAAATCCAATAAAGCTAAGATTAAAAGAGAAAAAAATACTGGAAAAATATTTGCAGCAAATTTCTCTGATAAAGGTCTCATTTCCAAGATAGATAAGGACCCAAATTTTATAAGAATAAGAGCCACTACCTGGTTGATAAATAGTCTAAATATGCAAACAGTCAGTTCTCAAGAGAAGCAACCCTAGCTCAATATTTCATGTATGTCTTTTTAAATCCTACCTAAACAAGGTAACTTTAAATTTGAAAGTGAGTGTTAATTGAAATCCAGCTTTTTGCAGGGCACTGTTCTTGGGCTAGAGACATACAAATATCAATAGAATTAAAACAGTTTCTGGTATCAAGACATTTGTAATCTTGTAGAGAGGTGTGGGGTGAGGAGAAGGATGGACACATTGCAAATGATCAGAAAACAGAAATCAGTGGGTGCTTAGATGTGCAAAATGCTATGCAAGTAATTGTTGAAGAGATCATTTTTGATTCTAGGAATTGGGAAAGATTTCATGGAGGAGAGATCATTTGACAAAGACTTGAAGAATGGATAAAATTATAGGAAAAGGACAAGGTATGATGGAAGGAGAGTATTCTAGGAATGAAGAATATCATGAGAAAATATGGTCATTCAATCACAAATATTTATTAAATGCATACTGTGTGCCAAGCACTGCTGAATATAAAGCCTATGAAGATAAAATTAAAAACTATTATCTCCTTTAAGGACTTGCAACCTTCCTGGGCAGAATATGTATAGATATAGATATAGATATAGATAGATAGATATAGATATAGAGAGACATATACACATGTACATATATATTCAAATACCAAACAGATATAAAGGAATGTTCAGAAATTATTGAATAATTAAGTTTGATTTGAGCATAGAATTTGTAAGTGAGTAGCATGAGCAGAGCTAGAAAGGTTGGCAGGAGCCAGGTTGTGGAAAAAATTCAACTGAGTTCAAACTTTATTCAGTAGGAAATGGGAGGTTATTGATGTTTTTTGAATAACAGAATGATATGAAAAGGGTTTACTGAAGAGAATGTAGTATTTTTATCATGACTCAGGATGTTCATTATAATCATAACTCATTATAATGTTGTAGAATATAGTATGTGTGCTCTCTATCTTCTCTGCCATTTTGTCTCCCTAAAAATGCTTCAATCTTATGATTCATATCCTCTACAAGATCCCATTTTGCACCATTACACATCTTTCATTTAGAGTTTGTTCAGTTGTCCATTTGATCTGCATTCTCCTTAGAAGAGAAAGGCTTTATCTTTATACATGCCACATCACTTTGAAATGTTTCAAATAATTTTTTAGATGAGCTGGTTGCATATGATTCCCCTGGGAAGTCAATAGAATATCATTAGTTGTTTCCCTACTTCTCCTTCACAAAAGATCTAGGGTTCTTTGTGCTGCCAGAGAAGGCATAGAACATTTTCTCAGTGATTGGCTTATAATAACGCAGTAAAAGTAACAAAAGTAACGTATAACTCTATCCCTGGTTGGGATCAGGAAGTATAATATTGGATTTGGAAATGACCAGAATGCACAAGACTATTTATATAAATTTGTATATGTGGCAGTTGCTCCTATCAATCTTCCTTCTAATTTCATGAAATTTTTATGTTGAAATGGATAAAAATACTCCAAATACACAATGGGAGAAATGCATCAAACCAATAAGCGCAAATGGAATGATCACATTCCTAAATCATGGAAGGCAAGATTGCAGGTCTCCTTGGGCTGAGCTACAGGAAAAGGAAAGGAATATAAATATATGTGCTTCCCTGGGGCCTCAGGAATCATTTCCATCTCTCCCTGGCACTGTCTCTGTGTGTTGGGACCATGAGACAGTTCTTCCAGCTGTCTGGATAGGACTTGAGCTTTAGGGCCGCAGCCGTGGATTATCTAACACTTTTCTTCCCCTCTATACTTTGCACAAATGAATTGGAAAACTCATGAGAACAGCAAGTTTTTCATGTTTTTTTCTCTGTCCTGGAGGAGGAGGTCAGGGACATCATGAGAACAGCCTTTGGCACGTTCAGTCCTGGGCCCAGCTGGAAACTGGCTGTGGGAGGAAACTTCAGAATATTCAGGATTGTCCACTGGGTTCTGAAAATAGGCTAGGGTTCAGAATATTGTCTTGATTAAATCAGAATATCCTTTGTGTAAAAGGAAAGCTAAATTTTAATATAGGAAGATTAATGTATAGAAATTACTTTCTATATTTCTATGATGGGGCATAGCATAGATAATTCAAGATGGTGGTCAATCTGATTGGTACTTTCCATTCCCTCATAACGTATTAAGAATTCCTGATGTTGAGAAGATAAACTGGCAGATATATGAAGACTTAATATTGAGGAAAAAGCCACATTGAAGGAGTTGTGAATTAGACATTGTGCTATTTCTGCTTTGATGCCCCTTTTTGTTTTGAACCAGGAGTAGAAGAAGTGATTGGAAGACAGCAAAATTAGGTGAACAAACTTATTTTTTGCACCAAAAAAAAGGAGTCAGTTTACTTTGAGCCTTTAATAGTAACTCTTTTTTTCTATTTCTCCCTTCTGTAGAACTTTGTGCTCACTACTAGCTGACAATTCAAATTAAGTTATAATAATAGAAATGATTCCCAGAGCAGTTGTACAATCCTCATCATTGTTCTACTCTTATTGACTTCCTCTATAATTTCCCACAGTGGCTATTCTAAAACTTTTCAGCATGGTATAGTACAAAGAGCTCCAGACTTTGACTAAGGGGCCCCATCCCCTCTACCTTTCCTGTTCACAAAACATCTCCCTTCAACTCATCATGAATTATTTTTATTATTGGGGTTTTTCTTCCTGCATACTTCTGTTCCCTTCTTAGTGTATAAGCTCCATGGGAATGGGGGTATTATCTTATCTGGGTTTAAATTACTGGCAAATTTTAGATAGTATGATTAAAGGGACTCATGAACATCTTGATAAATGATAAATTATCATATAACCATAGCATGGATTCATAAGGATAAATCATATCAAATTAACCTTATTTCCTTTTTTGACTTACCAAAATTAGTAGATCAGAATGCCGTTAATATGATTTTCCTTAGATTTTTAGGAAATCATTTAATGAAATTCCTGATGGAATTCTTAGAGACAGGATAGAGAAGGGTTAGATGAAAGTTCACGTGATCATTTTTACAGTCCTTTAGTAATTATGGGAATCCAGAACTATCTGACTGAATGGCTAGATACATGGATATTAATGGTTTGATTGACTTGGAATGTAAAGAAATCATTTTTCCCTAGGTATCTGCTTTTCTTCCAGTTTTGTTTAATATTTTAACCAATGATTTCAATAGAATTTTATCAAATTTGCAGATGACACTAAACTTAGGAAAATAATTGATATACCAAGGAACAATACAGAGAAATCTTGAGAGACTGGCATATTGAGTTGAAACAAGTAAGATGAAATTAAGTAGAGATAAGTATAAAGTCCTACAGTTGGGTTAAAAAAATCAACTTCACAAATATAAGATAAAGTAGATGTGACTAGAGGACAACTCATCTGCAAAAGGACTGGGGAGATATTGTAGGTTAAAAGTTGAATATGAATCAGAAGGGAAATGTGGCATCCAAGAAAGATAATGTCATCTGAGGCTATATTAAGAGAGGAGTAAAGAGTTACTGTATTCTGCCATGAGCTTTATGTGAAAACTGGTTGGCAAGTGGATACCAAAGGAGGAAAAAAGCCCTGAAAAAGTTTCAACAAACCCAAACACCATAAGTATTCATCTTTCTTGAATAGCCATACACCCCAAGAAGTTGTAGCATGCTCAGTGGCCAAACCCAAGTAAACTGTCTCAGCAAGCTGATGTTAACTGATAGACTTCAAAAACCTGTTGGGTAGGAAGTTGGGCAGATGAGCACAATTTGTTTCATTGGCCATGTAGGAGGCAGAACTAAGCACTTTGGAGCACTTAGAGCTTGGTTAGACATTGAAGAAGCCAAGGCCATCCACTGCCACCCAGGCCATCACCAGTCACCTTGACTTTTGTTTTGCCATTGACTTCAGTGATTCTGGATGAGAGAATGAGGCTGATGACTTCGTGCACCTCTTCCTCATTTACTTAAATTCAGTTAATGTGCAAATCAAGACATTACCCTGTGATGTCAGAGGTCCTATTTGAAAATATATAACATAGCAAAATTGAAGGGTACAAAATAAACCCTCATAAATTATCAGCATTTCTATATATTTCCAACAGAACTCAGCATCAGAAGTTAGAAAGACAAACTCCATTTAAAATCACTCTAGACAATATAAAATATTTAGGTATCTATCTGCCAAGACAAACTCAGGAATTATATGAAAACAACTACAAAACACTTTTCACACAATTAAAACTGGATCTAAATAATTTGAAAAACATTAATTGCTCATGGACAGGATGAGCTAATATAATAAAATGACAATTCTACCCAAATTAATCTACTTATTCAGTACCATACTTATCAAACTACTAAAACCTTTTTTATACAATTAGAAAAAATTATAACAAAATTCATCTGGAAGAACTAAAGATCAAGAACATCAAGGGAAATAATGAAAAAAATATGTGGAGGGCGGCCTAGCAGTACCATATCTTAAACTGTATAAAGCAGTGGTCATCAAAACAATAGGGTACTGGCTAAGAGACAGAAGGGTGGATCAATGAAATAGACTATGGGTAAATGACCTCATCGAGATTGTGTTCAATAAACTCAAAGATCCCGGCTTTTGGTACAAGAATTCTCTCTTTGACAAAAACTGCTGGGGAAAATCAGGTTTAAATCAACAACTCACACCCTATAACACGATAAATTCAAAATGGATAAATGACTTAAATATAAAGAGTGAAATCATAAATGAGCTAGGTGAGTGTAGAATAGTATACTTGTCAGGGAAAGGAACTTAAGACCAAGCAAGAGATAGATAACATAGAACATTACAAAATGTAAAATGATTATATCAAATTAAAAATTTTTTATACAAGCAAAACCAATACAACCAAAATTAGAAGGAAAGCAACAAACTGAGAAAACATTTTTATAACAAAGCTCTCTGACAAAAGTTTAATTTCCCAAATATATAAGGAACTAAGTCAATTATAAAAAAATCAAGCCATTCCCCAATTAACAAATGGTCAAGAGATACAAATATGCAGTTTTTACATTAAGAAATCAAAACTATCAATAAGCACATGAAAAAGTGTTCTAAATCCCACTTGATTAGAGAAATGCAAATTACAACAACACTAAGGTACCACCTCATTCCTAACAGACGAGCCAATATGGCAGCAAAAGAAAGTGATAAATGTTTGAGGATATGACAAAATTGGGACACTAATACACTGCTAATGGAGTTGTGAATTGGTCCAACCATTCTGGAGGGCAATTTGGAACTATGCCCAAAGGGCTTTAAAAGACTGACTGCCCTTTGATCCAGCCATACCATTACTGGGTTTGTATCCCAGAGATAATAAGGAAAAAGACTTGTACAAAAATATTTATAGCTGTGCTTTTTGTGGTGGCAAGAAATTGGAAAATGAAGAGGTGTCCATTGATTGGGGAATTGCTCAGTAAATTGTGGTATCTATTGGTGATGGGATACTATTGTGCTGAAAGGAATGATGAACTGGAGGAATTCCATGTGAACTGGAAAGACCTCCAGAAATTGATGCAGAGTGAAAGGAGCAGAACCAGGAGAACGTTGTGCACAGAGACTAATACATTGTGGCACAATTGAATGTAATAGTCTTTTTTACTAGCAGCAGGACAATCCAGAAGAACTTATGAGAAAGAACGCTATCCATATCCAGAGAAAGAACTGTGGGATTAGGAATACAGAAAAAAAAATATGACTGATCACATGGTTCGATGGGGATATGATTGAGGTTTCAATGTTAAAAGATCACTCTACTGCAAATATGAGTAACATGGAAATAGGTTTTGAATGTAAAACCCGGTGGAATTGCTTGTCAGCTCCAGGAGAGGGGAGGAAAAGAACATGAATCATATAACCATGAAAAAAATATTCTAAATGAATAAGTAAATTTAAAATTTAGGGGAAAAAAGAGAAAAGAAAATATAGAACAAACAACATTTTTACCATGAATAGACCACATCTCTAGTGTTGTGTTCATTATGAGACTCCACATTTTAGAAAGGATTTAGATAAACTAAAGGGTGTCCAGAGGAGACCAACCAGAATGGTGAAGGGCCTTGAGTTTGTACCACATAAGAACTGGTTGAAGAACTTGGGAGTGTTTTGTCTGGAGAAAAGAACATATGGGTAGAACCTTATTAGTTGTATTCAATTATCAGATAGAGTATCACCTGAATTAGGAATAGACTTCTTTTATTTCATGCCATTGAGCAAAACTAGGGACAAGTTAAAATAAATTTAAAAATTAGGTGTGATAACAGAGAAAACTTCCTAACAATTAGAGCTATTCCAAAATAAAGTAGACTTTCTTGGGAAATAATGGACTTCTACTCAGTTGAGATTTTCATATAGATGTTGGATGACCACTTGTCAAATATGTTGTAGAAGTTATTTTTTTAGATATGCTTGAACTATAATGAGAGTTGGTGACATCTGTTTCAATTTGGAAATTCTGTGATTATGTTTTCATAAGAGGAAAACATTTCCTAGTCTGCCTATGAAGGGAGAATCAGTTGTGAAGCCAAGCAGAGAAACACAGATAATGAGGAAAAGAGTACCAATTCAGAGCATAGAACAACTGAGCCTGTTGGGATGTTGAATGTTCTGGGCAACAAGAATGGAGGCAAAGATGATCAAATCTAGGGGGGGACCAAATGTAATTACCTGATTTCAAAATATTCTGGGTATCCTTAGACAAAGGAGAAGATCAAGTGAAAGTAGGTGACATACAGAAACATTCAGGAAATATTGAATGCAGAAGAAATGAGAAATGCTCTGGGTTGATCTGATTTCTGATGAATGACAAAAAGAGAAAAATTTTATAGCAAAATCCAAACTCATTGGATATTTATTAATAGTCTGCTAATGATATTACTATGGGGGAAAGTACACTGAACCTCCACTCAGAAGATCTGGCTTCCAATCCTAACTCTGACACTAGCTGTGTAACTAACCCTGGGCAAGTCACTTGACTACTTGAATTCATTTCTCCATATGTAAAACAGGAGTAATGTTATTTGCAATACATATTTTATGAGATCATTATGGGGAAAGCCTTTTGTAAACATTAAAGGTACTATATAAAATACTAAAGTAAAGTTTATTACTAATAAACAATATTGATTAAAACAGCATCATATTGGGTATGAGTGTATAATACTATAAAAGCTGGCCAATGAACACAAATCTGAAGACAAGATGTTCTGTCAATTAGATTGTCATACAGTTTCTGCCTTAAGAGAATAGAATCTATTTTCAATTCTTAAGTCTTCATTTTCTAAAATTAAATATTGAAAGAAAAATGATCATTCAGTCACATGGACCTAGAATTCTTCAATATAAGAATGAGTATAATTAGTACCTATGAATAGATGTGAATGCAATTATCTTAATGTGCAATTATTCCTTCAAGCTGTAAAGCTGGACGAAATCTTAGAAGTCATCCAGTTCACCCTTTCACCCAGGGTAAGAATTTTTTTTCTTCAAAATACTTTGAAATGTAACCCTTGCTTAATAACTACAGTAATAAGAATGGCATGACTATTACCTCCCTTTTGGGAACATTAATTTTATTAATGTATCCTAAGATTGTATTATCTTGTCAGGCATGCCACACTTTTGGCTCCACCAAACTTTATGGTTAGCTATAACCATCATGTTTTCTTCATGTGAACTACTTCCAAAACCAAGTTTTTCCCACTCTGAAATTGCACAGCTTATTTTTTCAATAGAGCAGGACTTTACTTTTTTCCTTACTAATTTTCATCTTATAATTTTGGATTCTCATTTTAGGCTCAAGATTTTTTTGAATCCTGGATGTTGGCAAGCACATTCTCACATATTTCTGTCATCTCCAAATTTGATAAGTACACCAGCTATGTCTTCATCCAGATTGTTAATAGAAATGTTGGTTAGGTCAAGGCCAAGTAAAACAAAACAAAGCAACAACAATAAGACCCAATCCCCCTCCCCCCAAAAAAACCCTATGACATGCCATAAGAGAAAGGATTCTTAACCTGACATCTGTGAACTAGTTTTTCTATGAAAACATTGTGATACCTATATTTTTTCTTTTTTAAAAACCTCCCATTTTGTCTTAGAATTGATACCTAGGATCAGGTCCAAGGCAGAAAAGTGATAAGGGCTAAGCAATTAGCTTTAAGTGATTTACCTAGGATCGAACAACTAGTAAGAATCTGAGGCTAAATTTGAAACTAACACCACCTATCTCCAAGCTTGGCTTTTTATCCAGTGAGCCACCTACCTACCCTGATCATTATATTTCTCTGTAATTGGTTTTTTTGTAATCCTTCATATTTTAATTTGTGAATTTAAAAACATTTTGAGAAGAGATCCCATAGGTTTCACCAGACTGTCAGAAGAGTCCAAGACACACACACACACACACAAAAGACTGATATAGTCTGCACCATAGATTTCTCTTTATGTTGGTATTTATCCATTAAACAGCAAGTATTTGATGCTGGGTGATGCTGGGCAAGTCACCTCATTGCTTCACTTCTCCTGTTGTATATCCTTTATCATATGTTGTACCTATCCACACTTATCCACAAAAGTCCCCAATTCCTTGTTGTGGAATGGAGTGGGTTTGGATTCTCAGGATCTATGCCAACAGAGCACAAACTTTGCCAAATTCTATCAAACTGGAAAGGCTTTGAGCAATGTCATAACAATAGACTGTGTTTTGTTTTAGGGGATACTCCTGAGAAAGTATGAAGAGACTTATCACTTGCAGGTTGAAGTTTTTGTGATGAATTCTTTGGCTGTAGTGGTGACTCATGAAACAGATAATAATCCAAGCACCTATCAGTCCTCTATGACTCCCTTTTGCTTCTCCAGTGACATTGGCAGATTAGTAGATAAGAAAGCAAAAAGTATTGGGAATCACATAGGTTTTAGGGCATCTATAAACATTAATTTAACCATTGTTACTCTTCATGTCTGACTTTTATGCATTGTCCAGTGAATTTATATTCCATCGGAGGAAATTAATATTACTAACAAAACCCATCAGAAAGAAAGTGACTACAGAATGTATAAAGTATCTGGAAGCCCACTACCAAGATATACTCAGGATGTGTACAAATGCAACTGCAAACACTCATTACAAAATTAAAAGACAAATAATTGGAGAGATATTGTTGTTTGTCTGTCGTACTTGAAGAGGACTAATTATATCGTATTAGAGGAATCAGGGTACAGTGTGTTAGCCTACGGCTAATCATTCCAATCTGAGCTTAAAAGACTACCACAAGTTGGGCACTAATAATTCATTTGAACATTTGGGACGGATATGTCTCTAGAGTTTCCCATCTTATGCTTCCTTTGTCCTACTGTGATCTACTTTGCTCATGGAGCACAGCACTGTATTTGATTTGGGCACATCATTCTGGGTGGTCCTGTGCTAGAATCTTCCTTGTCTCATAAATCATACTAAAATTCTTCAGAGAGACCTTGAGAGTGACTTTGTATTTTACTCCTGGTTGGGCAGTATCAATATAATAATACTAAAATACTACCCAATTTAATTTTTAGATTTGATTTTTATGCCATACTGATTAACTTACCAAGAGGTTAATAGATACGTAGACAAAATAATAATAAAATATATCCAGAGGAACAAAAGAACCAGAATCTTAAGAGAAACAATAAAGTAAAGAGGGATAAGAGGATCTAATAATGACACATTTCCAAATATGAAAAAAATAATCATAAAATAATTTATACTGGCTTGAAAATAGAAAAGTTGAATTATTCAAGCATTTATTAGGGATCTTTTATGTGGTAGGCAATGGAGGTGAAAATCAAAAGACTAAGATAATACTTACTTTCAAGGAACTTAAAGTTTCCTGAGGAAGACAACAACATATATGAAGTTATACAAAATACATATACAAAAACCCAAATACAAGGTAATTAAATATGAGGTAGCTTGAGGTGGAGGAAAAACTAATAGGAAAATCAGGTACTCCTTCTTGGAGTAGGTGGTTCCTGAGCTAAATTTTGAAGGAAAAGGAATGCATTCTATGAATTTATTTTATGAGACAGAGCTGAGGAGAGGATATATTATAAGCATAGCTAATAGCCAAAATAAAGTCATTAAAATGTAGGAATGCTGTGCTATGTAAGGGAACAAAGAAAATGCTGGTTTGGCTATATCACAGAGTTCAAGAGGGAGAATAATGTGCATTGAGGTGAGGAAGATGGGTTAGAAGCAGAATTTTGAAGGGATTTAAAAGGTAAACAGAAAAGTTTATATTTGAACTTAGGCAAAGAAAGCCACTGAAGTTTACTGCTGCATGTGATGACATTATCAGACCTACACTTAAAAGAAAATAATTTTTGCAGTTATCTAGAAGATAGATTGGAGTGGGGAGAGATGAGGCCAGGAAACCAGTTAGGAGGAAGCTATTTCAATCATCTCCACTAGAGATGACATCAGGAACTAAGGGAGGTAGTTGTATAAGTAAAGGGAAGGACTCAAGTTCCAAGGATGTTGTGGAGATAGAAATGGAAACATTTGGCAACTAATTGGATATGAAAAGTGACTGGGAATAAAGAATTGAGGATAAGAATTAAGTTTCTGAATCTAGGAAGCAGGAAGAATAGTAGTACTTCTCACTATCTCAGAAATCATCAAGTTTGGAAGAAGTGTGGGTTTAGGGAGAAAGATGTTTCAGATATGATGAGTTTGAAATGCCTCTGGGATGTCATTTGAAATGCCCAATAGAAAACCAATGTTGTGGGAATGATGTTTAAAGGACACACTGGGCTGGATATAGATCTGTGAATCATTTAGGAAGATTTTACCCCAGTAAGTGGTATGTTTGGGTTTTTCAAATTTTATACTATGTTCAATTGCTGCCAGGTCTTGGGTACCAAATTTGTTCGCTGATCAACTGTTGTATTTTACACTGTCCTCCTGCTCTTCTTGGATACTCTCTAGTTTCTGGGTTTTTGTAAAATTACTCTCTTGGTTCTCCTTCTTTCTAACTACTCTTCTGTCTTTTTTTCTGGTTTGTCATCTATATCACACTTACAAGCTGTGGGTGTTTTCCAAGGCTCTGTTCTAGGCCCTTGGTGATCTCATCTGCTGTCATTTTATAAGAATTGCTTGAAAAACTAGAAAGTAGTCTGGTAGAAATTAGGATTAGGCAAACATTTCATGCCATATCCCATAATAAATATTAAACAGATAAATGATAAAATATTAAATGTTATAAGAAATTGGATGAAGGGAAGAGTTATCTTTTACAACTCTGGCTTGGGGTGAGAAAGGGGGTAGATTTTTACCTAAATAAGCAATAGAGACAATCACAAAAAATAATTAGGAAATTTTTGATTGGATAAAAATTTTTAAAGCTTCCATACAAGCAAAATGCAATTAGAATTAGAAGGGAACAAATAATTGGGGGGAAAATCTTCATAGCAAATCTCTCTGATTAAGGTCTAATATTCAATTTATGTAAAGAATCAATACAAACATAAGAATGATTTCCCAGTAGACAAGAGGTGATAGAATATGAACAGACATTTTTAAATGAAGAAATGTAAGCTATCAGTAAATATGAAAATGCCCAAAATAATAATAATAATTAAAACTCTAATCAATACTGTATAATTTCAGAAGACTAAGGAGCATGGTTTTCCCATTTGGCAGAGAATTGAATCTTTGGTTGTAAAATGAGACATATTTTTGGACAAAACTAATGTGTTGATTTTTTTTGACTGACTAAATCATTTACAAGGCACATTTTCTATTTGGCGTGTCAGAGGTTTAAGGGCTAGGAACTAGTGTTTACTGATAGTGATGGAAAGGAAAGAAAAGTGTTAATGAAACATTTGTAAATGTCCAGAGGAGAGTAGAAGGAAGCTCAGAAGGGGGTACAGACAAGTAGTGCTATTGTACAGAATTTCATACATAATTAAAAATGAAAACACCATTTGCCTAACAAAAGTTTTGAGATTTGAGACAATTCTTTCTTTTATTTCTATGATAAAATATTAAAAACTTTTTTTAAATTACGTTTTCCTTTTTTCCTGATCTCCTTGAGAAACAGAACTAGCATGATATTGCTGGGTCTAAGAGTATATAGTTTTATCTCTCACTGAGCATAATTCCAAACAGCTCTCCAAAATGGTTGGATCAGTTCACAGTTCCGCCAACAGTATATTATTGTCCCATTTTTTCTATATTTTCTCTAGCATTTGTCATTTTGCCCTTTTATCATTTTAGTGAGTCTACTAAGTGTGAGATGATATCTCAGAATTGTTTTGATTTGTAGTTCTCTTATCTATAGTGATTTAGAACATTTTTTCATATATCTATATGTGACTTTGATTTATTCCTCCAAAACCTGTCTGTTAATATCTTTTGACCATCTATCAGTTGGGGGATGCCCTTATTTTTATAAACTTGACAAAGTCCTCTACATATTTTCCATATGAGACTTCTCTTTGAGAAATTATCCATAAAATTTCCTCCCCGAAAATCTTAGCTTTCCTTTTAATCTTGGCTATTCTTCTTTTGTTTGTAAAAAACATTTTTAATTTAATGTAATTAGAATTATTCATTTTGTATCTCACAATCTTGTTTACTCATGAATTTCTCTCCTATCTATAAATCTAATATGTATTATTTTCCCCATTCTAATTTGCTTATATCTCCTTTTATGTCTAGGTAATGTATCTATTTTCAGTTTATCTTAGAGAATGGTGTAAGATATTGGTATTTTCCAATTGTCCCAGCAATTTTTACTGAAAAGTGAATTCTTATCCCCAAAATGTGGATCTAGACTTTTGTGAAATACAATGTTACTATAATCTTTTCTATTGTTTGTTGTATGTCTGCTCTCTTCCACTGATGTTTCTATTTCTTAGCCAGTACCAGATAATTTTGATAACTGCTTTATAATACAGTTTAAGATCTGGCCCTGCTAGACCTCTTTCCTTTACATTTTTTCATTAATTCATTTGATATTCTTGTTCTTTTGTTCATCCAAATCAATTTTGTTATTTTTTTAGCTAAATGAAATAATTTTTACTAATTTTATTGGGAATACATTGAATAAGTCAATTAGTTTGGGTAGGATTGTAATTTTAATTGTATTGTCTCTGAAAAAATAACTTTTTTTCAAATGAAAGAAACAACATTGCACTGAGAGTCTGAACCCCTCATTTTGAGATCTCATTTGAATGCTTGTTTCTTATATGATTATGGGTAGGAAGCTTAACGTCTTAAAGACTGTTTCCTCAAAGATAGAAGTGGAATATTGTTTCAACTATTTACTTTCCAAGCCCTGGTAAGGAAAATGCAAATTATTCCATGCAATATAAAAACAACTGTTATTTAACAGAGATATGGAGAGTTATGCATAATTCTATTTTTCTTTTATTTGTATGATCAATTATTGAACATTTGACATGCTCATTAAGTTCATATATACATACATATATATACAGTCTATATTTTTTATGCACTTGTCCCTCCCATTAGTTCCATGCAAATAGGAATTTTTGTCATTCTTTATACTGTGTGCCCAGCACCTAGCAAAGTGCTTGGCAAACAGTAGACACTTAATTCTTGTTGATCAAATTGCAATAAAAAAAAGAATTGTTTCTATTTTTCAATAGAATTTATTCTCAGGTCTTACAGTTGTAATGAAGTCAGACTTTGACCCAGTTGCACTTGTAGCAATTCTATAACAAATGGATGTCAGTTGAATTTTTAAACGAAAGAACATACATTGAAATTGCTCAACCATCTATTTTGCAGCTGGGCAGATTTGGGGTGGGGAATATAGGCTGTGTAGGGTTGCACCAATTGTATGTGATTAAATATACATTTATGGTTTATATAGTCTTTATTTAAAAAAAAAAAGGACTCCCAAGGCTGTACTTTCAAACGAGGACCTCATATGCAGTTGCCAAGATTCATTCTACGTGCATGCATGCATTCAGTTGTGAATTTTGAGTTCATGTAGGGTACAGTATGAGAGAGGATAGATCCAGCTCTCAGATGCAAAACAAGATCCAGATGACTGAAGCATGAATGGATAGTAAATAAAATTTAGCTCAATTTCTTTACTCTTGTTTTGCCATTTTGGAGCTGTTTGAGATAATCTGGACTAAGGAAATATATTGGGTATAGTCTGCTTTTGTTGGCAATATTAAAATTCTAGATCTCTTTCTTACCTGACCTCTTGTTTCTCCCATAGCTAACTATTGAACATATTGAAGTATGAAACAAGAAAGATAATCTTGGAATGTTACATTGGCTTTTAAAAATATCTAGCAATTAGTATCAGCATTTGAATCATGAGAAAAATTTTAAATATGGTTTAAAAAATTAAGCCTTGTTGTCTTCCAGTGATCCATAGAAAAACTGATCCTAAATGATTTTTACTTTGATAGTGACATTTCCATATTGAATAGAATGTTCAAGTTAGAAAGATAGCCTGGGAGAGTGGATTTAAGGCAACAATACCTCTGTTATTGAAAATCTGAGCTTATTTGATACTCCTTATAAACACAATACTAAAAGAAAATGGCTAAAAAGTTTCATTGTAATGAGTTTTAGCAGGGCCATCACTCATGGTAAATAAATATCAATGGTTTGATTATATTTAATTTGTATCAACTCTTCTTGCTTTCAAATCTATATTCAGAAAATGGAGGTTCTTTTAATTTTTTTATTATTTAGTGTTATCTAATAGTGAAACACATGTAATTCCCCATAAATGGATCATTTAATACTTTCATATTTACTTTCTTTTTTTAAAAGCACTTTCTGTCTTAGAATTAATACTGTGTATTGGTTTCAAGGCAGAAGGGTGGTAAGGGCTAAGCAATGGGGATTAAATGACTTGCCCTAGTTCACACACCTAGGAAGTGTCTGCCGTCACATTTGAATCCAGGACCTACCTTTTTTTCTCATATGTAGAATGTAGAGATCAAACTAGATGCCCTGTAATTCCAGTTATCAAAACTCCAGGACCTTTCAAGACAAACAATTTATTAGACATTGCTGGGTTAGCATCAGACACATTTGCCAGGTACATGGTAGCACTTTAAAGTTGCACAGAGTAACACTTTAAAAAGCAGTTCATGGAATTAGATGCAAAGTGAGCTCTTTGGAGAGAAAGGAGAGTTTATTTCACGTTGCTCCTCTTCATATATTTATCTTAGTAGGAGTTCCTCAAATTCAGCATTCCATTTCCTGTCTTCTGTTCAGTATATCCAGCCTTTGGAGAGTGCCTTGAAGCTCATTGATAAAAATTGTTTTGAAAGTACAAATGCATAATATGGATATATTTTTGGTAGCATTATGAATCAGGAGCACAAATGCAAAAAAAAATCACTTAGCAGCAAGTGGAAGATGTTTTCTTTGTAATTACCAATCAAACTGAATTGAATGTATTTCAAACTAGTAATATCCCAGACTTATAAATGATTTTAAACATTTTATGAATTAAAGTTGTTTGCTTTATTAATATGTTGTATCTACCAAATACTGTTTTCTAAAGAGATTATAGAAATAACTTACACATGTTTTCCTCTATTTTTAAGGAACTAGAGCTTATAGGATTTAGAGAGAAAAGGGATCTCCTTCTAGAGATGAGGCTCAGAGATGTTAGATACATGCCCGAGGTCATGCATCTAATAATTCAAAATCATTTTCGGTGTCTCCAAAGATACAGACAAATGGGCTACAACTCCAGACCTTTTATATTGTCAAAATAAGTCATTCAAGGTGTGAGCTATTCAAGGTTTCATGCCTAATATACTTTAAGCCACTTAAAGATGAAACTTTAATAATTGCTTATGTTACATACCCCTTAAATCCTGTAATTTTGTCAAGATGATTGGGGGGGGGACTCAATTTATCAGGCAAATCTTTACTACTAATTGGTCATTACCTGTTCCTTATATCATGGGATTTGATTAAGATGGTTATGGGGTTCAGTTTATGAGAGATGCTTTAAACAGCATCCCTCCTCACAATAATCCAATTTCTCTAGTCCCTAATGGTTTTTGAAATGCTTTTCTGATGATAATCCAGAGACATTGTAGCATTGATATTATTATGATCATTTAACAGATGAGGAAACTAGTTGAGAGAAACAAAATGACTTGTCCATGGTCACACAGCTAATGAAATGCTAATCCCATGCTCTTGATTTCTAATCCAGCACTATTTCTACTATACCATACTGGATTTTGTCTATATTGAAGCTTTCCCCCCTTCGCCGCTCAGTGTGTATACCAGGTGTTCTAAGTTCACAGATGTTTCAAATATTCTAAAAGCCTGGGAAACACCAAGCTAAGGAATCATTCACTCAGAGGATGTGATAGAGTTCTAAGGTTCATCAAGGAAGTGCAGTAACAGTTACTCATAAGTGGTTCTGGAAGGAAATACAGGCTTCCAAATGGATTTGGAATGCCTCAAGTATAGTAAAGAACCCAGCTGTAGTGTCCAACACTTACAGAAAGTTATGGTCACCAAAAGCCAACATCAGCTTCTGAATTGCAAGAGTTTTGTTAGGCTGCCAACACGAAAGAACTTTCTAACAATTATACTTGTCCATAAATGGAATGAGCTGCCTCAAGAAATCATGAACTCCCTATCACTGGAAGTATTTACACAGAGGCTGAATGATTGCCTGTCAGGGATGCTGCTGAGGGGATTCCTGGGCTGGGTGAGAGAGTAGACCAGATGACTTCTCAAGGCTCTTTCCCAGTTAGGTTTCTTCTCTAAGTCAGTGGTTCTAAAATTCAGACTCAGTATCATCTTTTCTGATCATATCCCCTGGATTCACCTCTCTACCAGGGAAATTAGTTAATACACATATTGGGGGAGTCTAGAAAGCTCAGATGTCAGTGCTTGGAATGTACAGAAGAAATAAAAGACAAGCTTTATAATCTAATTGGGAATAGAAGATATAAGCACACAATCCAAGATGAGAGTAGTTCTAAAGATAGATAGACAGATAGATAGATATGTTATATGGAACAAAGTGTAATAGAGTCCGATCAAAGATACTAGTTTTGCATATATATGTGTGTATGTATGTGTATATATACAGGTATATATATATATATATATATATATATATACCTGTATATATACATACTATCTTAGAACCCATACTATGTATTGTTGATTCTAAGACAGAAGAATGATAAGGACTAGGTGATAGGGGTTAAGTAACATGCTTAGCATCACACAGCTAGGAAGTGTCTGAGGTCATATTTGAACCCAGGACCTCCTGATTGCAGGCCTGGCTCTTAATCCATTGAGCCACCTTGCTGCCCTGCTTCCCCCACCCCCCCCCCCCAGGTAGTTGTATTTTAAATACAGTTTATGAGCT